>NW_006767033.1:0-5509 GCF_000275845.1 Dichomitus squalens LYAD-421 SS1 | reverse complement strand
AACAGATGGAGCGATATTCTTGTAATACATAGGAAATCAGACGCAGTGGATGAGCAACATGTGACCTTGGTGCGAGTGAAGCCCGAATGTACTAGTACCAATATTCGAAGGATCAAGATTGGCTAGTGTCGATGATTCAGTGGTGACCAGAACACATGAAATGGGGAGAGGCCTCGTTATCCTGCGAGATTCACACCGCCTGGCCACCGCCCATAGCTCCTTCCTCTCCAGAGTTGTCAGAGATGTCTAGACCAGGCACGTCGATGTTGGCGGCCAGCGAACCAAGAGCGGAAGGAACTCTGAGGTCGAGCGCTTCGGAGCCTACGCTCCCTAAAGACCCTGGTAGGTCTTCGGGTCTCATGCCAAGCGTCCTCTGATAAGCAGCTTGTAGGTCGAGAAGGAAATGAGACACTAGTATTGAGGAAAGCCTACCAATCAGAGAGATGTATTAGTACGACTTGTAACGGTCGATGGGAACCCAAGGTGTTACTAGGACTTACGGCGTTATGAATGTCGACACGAGGGAATTTGCGCTGCTGAGAAGCATCTATATGGGTTCGATAGTTTATGAGAATTGGACATCACCTGCCAAAGAGGGCGGCATTTAGACTTACGGAAGACTGTACCGCTAGCACCAATTGCACCACATTCAGTACGAGGAGTACACTTTCCACCGCATACGTCATGATCATGGACTCCGTGGGCCTGATAAGTTTAGAAGAACCTACACGAAGTAGAGCAAGCCTATGTGTAGATAATGAGGATGGAGACTGGGAAGCATCAAACTTGAGAGCGCACCATCCCGCAACATAACCTGAGGAAGACCTGTGCGAGGTACATCCGTGCTTCCTAGCGTGCGCCGCACAAGCCTCGAACGACAGGTGATGATGACTAGTGCGCAGTCTGCAACGACTGTACACACACGGCTTGTAATCACGACTGGGTAAACCAGGTGTCAAAACCGATTCCGGAGATTGAAGGAAAGCAAGTACGTCTTCCAGTGCGTTCGTTGGATTAGCCTACGAGGAAGTAGACAGGATCTCAATACATACATGTTGCCCAGAGTGTTTGGTGCTTCTTCTAAAGGCAGGCAGCCCAAGATGGGGTCTTCAATGCCGAAGATGTGGTATTTGAATTGCACCTGGTCACAGTAAACATGTATGCTGTCAGGGTGGTAATCAGGGCGATGGAGCACGAACCAGGCTGGTCACGCATTGAACGGCCAATAGCAGCGAAATAGATGCGGATAACCTCGAGTTATCACTGAGCGCATATGCACGCAGCCCTGAGAATACTAAATACCTGGTGTGACGACGGGACGCAAGTGAAATCCACACTTTCACTCACGTATCGGGGGAACCAACGCAACAATATTGACTACAGCCGCCACTAACGTGAGACCAGTGCAGCTAGGGACTCCAATTTAGTCCAGCCGGAACAATCCCTCAATTGTTCAACAACATACCCCTGATGGTGATTAATCCGACGCGTCAGGATGGTACAGAAGCGTGGAGAATACACACTTTGTCTGATAAGGGAGCAAAGCTGTACATTGTGCAGATTTGCACAATTAACATGATATACCGGTTTGCGAAGTACAAGGCGGTAGACAAAGCTTTGGTGTGCCCTGTCCAATATAGCTTGGCTTCTTGCGAAAAAGTTGTTACCCAGTCATATATAACGAATACTAAGTGAAACAAGGTCGGTGAAACATCTCACGAGATCACGAATGTCGGTCGTGGAGTACCTGCGATGGAGACGCTGCAGTAATTGTTCGCCAGCCTGATAAAGCACAGATGTGACATCATTAATATCAGAAACGGCTGTATAAATCGTGGCTTAAATGAATGTAGGCTCACTGGATGTTGTAATAGGAATTGAGTTCCTCGAGCACGGCTTGTAATTGAGCCCAAGACATTTGGGTTTCGGATGATGGTGAAAGTAGCACAGCTGAAGGATGGCACCTCCTTGATCGACCTCCCTCCAGTATTTGAAGGCCCAGGTGTTTACAAGTAGCTATGCATCGTGGTCAAAGGCGATATCCCAATGCTGAATTGACAGGAACATGGACTATGAATGCACGAGCATAGGAGTTACGTGGAGATGTGTGTACTATGCGATAAACGGACCTGCATCTTTGATCGGCACAATGATTCCATGTATCTCATTTCTGTGGCGACACACGGACTACACTGCACCGATGCCTATGTTGTAGAACATCAGGCAGCCATGTAACGCCTTGCGGGCAGACCACGATGTCCAGGAGTCATCGCCATTAGTGTCTGACCCTGCGACCAAACAGTTGTCTGTTGCCAAGAAGTTTCCGGCCGCTGCAGAGCACTCAGTTCGAAGGAAACAGCATCTTTCTGCAGGCAGATCTGGCATCGGGCACGTCCACTTCTTGAAAGAATCAGCACCCAAGCATGCGAGTGATAGCGCTGGAGGGCAAGCCCGATACCATGCATTCAGTGACAAGTCCCTGCAATGAGCGATTCATCAATATCACTGGGATCAACGTCGGAACGGCCTCGTTCTGATGGTGAGCATGCCGTATCTGGCTTCCAAACACTTTTACTCCTTTTCGTGGTCGTACAGCGGGTTTCTGAGGCAAACGTGTGTCAGATGATTGTCGCAACGCGGCCTTCCCTGAGCGGCCTATGAAGTGGCCAGCATGGGGTATCCTACGGCCGGCACACAGCATTGATTCGGGAGCTCAATTGACTCATGTTCCATGCTCCGTGTTGCACCTCCTCGTATCTAACGAATCACATCTGATGAAGTGAATAGATGCCGCAACCTTCTGGGCGCGACACCTAGGACACTCCATCATTACGTTTCCATGCATGCGATAATTGAAATAGGCCCGACCTCGACATGAACGACCGTAGCCATGACCTATACACCTTAGGCACATTCTAAGAGAGCAGTGCAATTCGACGCCTGTGAACTAAGCCACACACCGAACTCAGAGAAGGACTTCGGAGGATCTTGACCCCGGCACCCCGTCGTCGCTTCCAACAGAGCGCCGTGAAGCCTTGAAGCAAGGGCTGTCGGGTTTACACTAGGGGATGCGAGGGGATACGGCCCCATGATAATGTCTTGAACAATAGCTGTATGTGGGGATGAAGACGAAGTGTTGGTAGAAGGGGTCGACGTCGACAGACACTGCCCAGCCTCGACCGCTGAGTGAGCGTAAGATTGAGACAAGGGCTGTTTCTCAGCCCCGTTTGCTCGTCCTTTTAGTTCTGAGCCAGTTTCTGATAAGTCTGGAGAAGGGGCTGGAGGGATCGCAACCTGCGAGGGTTGCTTAGACAGGCGAGAATTGACGCACGAATACAGTCCACTCACGTTTTGCCAGTCGATATCGCTTGCTTCGGAAGTCGATGTACACTTAGTAGATACCTCGCGGTCCAGACCCTCCTGATGTATACTATGACCCACAGCAGACGGTTCAGAGGACGCGTTCCTCCGCGCGTCTGACAAAGCACTGGTTCGGACGGCGCGGGTGGCTTCGTATGTTCACGGTGAGCATAAAATCAGCCTCAGATTAGTAAAAAGCATACAATTACGGGGTCTGCTCGGCTGTACTCGAGCAGTCTTCAGCCGGTGCCTCAGGTTTGCGAAGTGTTGGTAGACATGCCGCTGCGTGTAGTGCGCGGAGCGGGGGTCTCTGGCGAGCTGAATTTGGGCAGCAAGTTCTTGCCGTGCGGCTTCATCGGGGAAGTGGCTGACGCTGTACCAGTATCTTTCGGTTGGCGGAAGGATGGTCAGAAAGCGCACACAAGACAATTCGGCTCAGAGTGGGAGTACGACAAACCATGCATGATGTCAATCGCTTCCTGAGGAAGTCGCCGTCGCCTGGCATTAGGATCATCATCGTGGTCGGGGAGTGCGCGTGATGTGCTTGTGCCAAGGCACGTTGGATCTACTGAGGATGAAGTGCCAGATGGCGACTGCGGTACCAGGTCGTCTTTGCAGGAAGTCTTGCAGGAACTCAGGATTTCCCTGTCCGTTTCTGACTCGGAGGTTTCTCCACGTTCGTATGCTAAGGAGGAAGACGACGGTAGGGTTGAAGTCTGTCGGCGACTCTTTCGTAGTGCTCTCCAATCTGAGAGACTCAAAGCAGCTGTATGATACGATGCGAGATTCTGGTGTCCGGTTGGATGCGGAGGTAGGATATGAGTGCATACATAGATTGAACTTCCCATAAATTACTTACGTGAACATCACCGTCACCCAAGCGAGACAGCCAAGTTCTCCTGAAGAGTGCATACTCCAGGACATCTTGGCTAGTCATACCGTTGTCAAGGCTTTTCAACCACATCCTTACCATCTCTTGTGATGGGTCGGATTCGTCGCGGAGAAGCTTGTCGAGAGAAGTGGTGTATACGACTGCTTCTGGGACGGCATACCGGCATCCATGATCATCATGCACTGATGTAAACAAGCAGCCACTACTCAAAAATGGGCATACCATCACTTGGGAGGTCGGGTTGAACTCCAGCCCTGGCCTTGAATCTGAGGTTCGCAAAGTACTGGTATACGTGATGTTGGGTGTAATTCGTACAGCGGGGTCCGCCGACGAGTCTAATATTTGCCGCGAGTTCTACCCGGGTGGCTTCATCAGGCCAGTGACTGACGTGGTGATAGTAACCTAGAGCACCCGCCGGTGATATTGAGAACGACAGTAGGAAGACAAGAGGCTATGCGAAAGCCCTTACTATGCATGATATCCTTCGCTTCTTGTGGAAGCTTTCCTCTTTTTGCGACAGCTCCAGGTTCGTCAAGGGCCAAACGCGGCATTGTGGTTGGCAAGCGCAGCGTTAAACAAGCTAGAACGTGGTGGTCGTCAGTCTAGTGAGAGACGCGCGAAAGACGTGGCTGCACCGGTTAGATGCCTGATGTTTGTTTGATGATGCTTTGTTCAATGCGACTTCCCTGTCAACCAGGCTCACTGCCCAGTTAGGCAATATCACGTGATAGAATCATCGCGACTTGCGACGCAATATTAGGGGTAGTCAAAGATGGCGGTTCGGTGGACGATTCGAGGGAACGATTCGGGAGACGATTCGAGAAGGGGGGAATCCGCGATTCTGGCAGAATCGCGTCGAATCGCCGGTGCGAGTCTGGAGGAGCACCGCCCACCCGAATCGCGATTCTCTGCACTCGATTCCCTCAGCCCAACCTCGGATAAGCCCTCTTAAAATAGGTTATATGTCCAAATTTTATTGGGGTTTGTCTTAGCACGTCTTACGAGCGACCATGGCCCTACTGCAAGCTTGCCGCTTCTCTACTTTTATCAGAATTGCCGGTCTACAGATTCCCTCCACCTTGAAATGTCCGATCAGACCGAAAACCCTACTTTCAGAAAGTCTGGCCGTCTCACTTGGCAACCTTCTGCTGGCTCTGGCACGAAGACCGGGAATCAAGTGCGCCGTGTGTCTTGTTGATGAAATGGATATATTTTCTCTGAGGTCCCAAGAGCTGTAACGAAGCATAGTAGGGGGAA
>NW_006767032.1:4271-5651 GCF_000275845.1 Dichomitus squalens LYAD-421 SS1 | reverse complement strand
CGTTGTATGGTGCGAGGGGTACCCAGAAAGGCCAGCAGGCAGTCGTGCAACGCCGCGTCTGCGTCCTGAGGCGGCGATTCGTTGCGGAAATGCACCAAATCTGACAAACAAAAAACGCGATTCATCCTCTCCATTCGTCTCCAATCGACAGGCAAATGGGAGTCAAACGACCTATGCATTTTTCTGCCACGGCGAGCACAAGTTTTGGGACGATACATATTTGGTCGTTTTGGTCGATTTCATGGCCCCCGGACGAGAACGTCGTCCCCCGCTTCGTGTGCTCATCCGACTACCGGGAAACTGTCTGAATTGGATTCTAGTGCACGTTCCGCACCGAACACACCCGGTTTCGTCGTCCGCGGACGACTTTCAAAATTGCGCACTTTCGGGTGATTTCATTGCGTCCGGAAGTGCGCACGCTCTCCTGCGCCGTCTCTGCATCTGAACGCTGCGGAACCGACTCAGGCTTTACAGGGTACACATATCCTACTCGCTTAAGCTCGTTTCAAGGCACAGGGGAGTGGTTCTGAAATTGCGCGTTCCGGTCGGGTCCATGGGCGCTGGGCTGGTACCGCGAGGACGGGATGGGCGTACCGGCCGCGCTGCTGGTCCTGCGGCCTCAAAACAACTTGGCTATCGCTCATCTATGCTAGGTATGTGTGGAACAACCGTTCCTCATCCTTACGAGACGGGAATCAGGGCGCAAGGAGACGTTCTCTGCGATAATTGGAGGAAATCTGACCAAAGTTGCAAATTCACTTTGCAGTAGGCCTTCCCATGGCGCGGGACACCAGTACAAAACCGACGGGCGCACAGCTACGACACGGGAAATACACGCTGTGGGACAGTACGAAGCGGTTTCAAATTCGGTCAGTTTGACGGCTTTCGTGGCTCCCACATGACAACATCATCCCCCGCCTCGTGTACGCATGCGACGGCCCGGGAAATGGCTGGAACTGTGTGTGACACACTTGGATGACATTCTGTGCATTTTCTGACAGCAGGACGGCATGTTTGTAAAGCTGCCTTTGCGGGATTGCCGGTGGCGGACGGACGGGACATTGAGGTAGGCATACCCGCAACGTCTGCATTTCGCTGCGGTATGTCTCTTAACACATATTACAGACTACTCCATAGCTGTACAAGTCTGAGAAACCTTCGTGGCGAGTTCGGACACCGGAGGGCAAGACAGCACATCCAGGTAAGCATTCTGACGACGCCCTCAGCAGCCGTGTTCGCGAGGACAGCACCAAGTTGGCCTTCCCACAGAGCTGACGCGTCTCCGCAGATCGACTGGCGACCATGTGCGTCTCCTCCATCATCCACTTCTTCTGGGGCTTCTCATCTGGCTTGTCGTGATATGGTGGTGGTTGAGTACCC
>NW_006767032.1:0-1464 GCF_000275845.1 Dichomitus squalens LYAD-421 SS1 | reverse complement strand
CACGCTGGCACAAGACCAGCAAACGGACACGAGCACAGGGAGACGGCTGAGTGGGATGGAACACGCCTCGCTTGAGTTCATTTCGGATGGTGTGACACCAGACATGCTGGTGAGTTGGATACGGCGCGATCACGTACTTTATGCTGATATCTCGGGGTGTGCAGATGTGGTACTGATGTCCACGTCGCGGCGGGGCTCGTGATTTTAGGTGTAGTTCTCTACGCACATCTGCACCATAACATCCTCTCCTCCATGACCATCGCTCCACTGCTGTATCTCCGGCAGCTGACAAGACGTTCTGCCGGACGCCTTGCATTCGCGTCCCTCATGGCTCGCCGGCCGTGTTTGCTAGGATCTCCGCACGACACTCTGTCCATCGTGATCTGGCCCATCCGATCCCAATGCCGCCTTCGTCGTACACTGGCCCTTCACACGGCCAGGGATTTTGCCGTGCAGTGGCTCGCGGCACGGTTCCTGCGTTGCTCCATGGTTGCATCTCCGGTGGTCCCCCCCCCTTGTCTGTAGCGGCGGAACTCGTGGACACCGGATGGCTTGCTGAGCTGCGTATGCAGAGTCCACTTGGCAGGTGCTGACGTCTGGATGCGGCTGGGGAATTAGTACCAATGAGCAGCAATTGGGAATTGGTACGTGGGGTCACGACGGCGCACCGACGCACCTTGGTACCGCTGTGTTCAAGTCCGATACGGTGGTCGAGTTGTACAGAGCGCAAAGACGTACCTGACTGTGAGTTTGGGCGGGTCTGGTCCCGGTGTATCCTCGGATGACCATGGATTGGAAGTGGGGAAGAGGCTCAAGGGTGGGTACCTACCTTTCTATGTGTCTCCACGCTGCGATGTCCCTCTCATGCACCCCATTCCTCCAGGTGCTCTACAGCTATTGCTCCCTGCTGCTCGATGGTACGGTGTATGGATGGTGAAGTGACTGCGCTGGGGCGTACAAGAGCAGGAGGTGCGGAATATGGCGGCGCGCGGGGCAGACGGTCGGACGAGGTGGTGGCGGACAGATAGCGAGTCGCGGGTTGGATAGGCGCCCGCGTCGAATGGTGATCTGTGTTCGCGGCCGCCGTCTGTTCCCTTTCGTTTCGTGCTCTCGGATTCTGCGGGACTTGTAACAAAATATATTGCGCCGTGTTCTACTGTACTGTACACGCTCGAATGCAACCACAAGTCTGTCTGAAAATTGTCTGCCTCGCAAGGCCGAAAATCCCTCTCTCGCTGTTGAAACTTGACTGTACGCCCCCCTGTGCTCCCCCTGTGCTCTTTAGCACCTAGAAAGACGACTATGTCAGTGTTAGCACCTAGAAAGACAACTGTGTCAGTGTTTCCATCTGGTGCAGAATAAATCTCGGTTACTCACGGAGCGCGCCCGTGCCAGCAGCATCCGCCGTCCGTCCCCGAGCCCCGCCCGCACGTCAACCTGCCCTTCTTCACGACCTGAGCCCCG
>NW_006767031.1:0-5823 GCF_000275845.1 Dichomitus squalens LYAD-421 SS1 | reverse complement strand
ATGCCAGCAGACATCCTGACCAAGTCGCTGCCCAAGCCCAAGGTGCTTGAGATGGTGAAGATGCTTGGATTGGGGACTTGATGGATTAGGGGGAGTGTTGGAGTCGGTGCTGTAGCGCCGTCGATTTTAATCACACCAAGTCCTGATTTGTGCCCTACATGGTTTGCGCTGTCCCCCACCTACGATAACTTTCGTATAGTCACAACTCTTGTTTACATAGAGATATCGCACTTCCTTCACTAGTAGTCTCCATTACTGTAGATCTGACTGCACTCTAGAATAGTGTCTACCTTACGCACTTCTGGTCCGTTTGGCGCCATTCCAGCGCCACATAGTGTATGGTCGTGTTAGCTAGTTCCCACGCGCTCTGTGCGCCGTCATCTGCGCCTGAGTCGACTCTGTGGTCCTTAAGACTTACAGAGCTCGACTTAGGCCATTGTGACCCCTCTGAGGCCCACTGCAGCTAACACGGGCTAGGCTGGAGGAGGCGCCAGCCTACATACTAACGCTGGGAGGCCTGGCCGTACCCGGCAAGTTCGTTGCCGGGCAGATAGTTGAAGGAGAGGTGGAAGTTGTGGTCGAGGAACCACTGGGGGGTGGGGACATCTTCGAGAGCGGTGCGGTAGGTGGAGGCAAGTTGCGGCATGCTGTGGGTTGGCGGAGAGAGAGGAGTGGGCTGGAAATTGTTCCCTAGAGTTGCTGCTGCTTTTTGTACTTGGTGAAAAGCTTTGGCGCATTAGTCATCTCCTTT
This sequence comes from Dichomitus squalens LYAD-421 SS1, assembly GCF_000275845.1. Taxonomy (NCBI): domain Eukaryota; kingdom Fungi; phylum Basidiomycota; class Agaricomycetes; order Polyporales; family Polyporaceae; genus Dichomitus; species Dichomitus squalens. Next base: position 5,072 of record NW_006767031.1, on the reverse strand, counting down.
TTGAAAACCCACAAATTTTCGCTGCTAGGCCAGCCCTTCCAAGAGATGAAATATTGATAGCCTTTCCCACGTTTCTGATGGGCTAAGATGGCCTTGACTTTCCATTTTTCTTCGCCTTCTTGAAAATGGTCTCCGGAGGCGGTCTGGGGTAGTCTGGACCATGTTCCTTGGTGACTTGATAAGGTTTGAGTAGATTCACATGGAAGACAGCATGGATCTTCCAGGCCCTAGGGAGTTTCAGCCAAACTGTGACTGGACCAGGGATCTTGTTGATCTCGAAGGGACCTTCTCTTTTTGGGGCTAGCTTCTGGTGGGGATAGAGGAGTCTGAAATTGGTCGATTCGAGGAGGACCCTGTCGCCTTCCTTGAATGTGACCAGCTTGGTTCCAGCTCTTCGGGCCATGATCTCTGCTGCTTGATTGTGCGCGGCTTCTGCGTTGACTCTGTCTTTGAGGAGTTGCTGGACTTGTTCTTCTGCACTTGGGTGCATGGACAGAGAGAGGGAGTTGGAGAATACTTCAGGGTTGTATCCTATGATGAGTTTGAATAGAGACTTGCCTGTAATGGAGTGCTTGCATTGGTTGTGGCAGACTCTAAAGGTGGGGAGTTTGTCCGATCAGCTGTCCAGGTCGTTGAGGCAGTAGATGCGCAGAGCAAAGTCAATCTCTTGGTTGACTTGTTCCATCTGTCTTTCCATCTGAGGGTGATACACTGTGGATTAGGCGGTCTTGACCCCTACAAGTTGTTGCAGTTCTTGAAAATTTTGGACGCGAACTGGGGTCCTCGGTCGGATATGATCTTCTAAGGGGCCCCATGCCATTTGTAGACGTCTCGGAACAGTAGTTCAGCAGCTTTCAAGGCGGTGAGATTGATAGTACAGGGGTGATGACGGTGCCCTTGGTGGTGTCGTGATCTACCACTACTTGAATGGCGTTGAATCCCTTGGACATTGAGAGGCTCATGATGTGATCCATGGTGATGACTGAAAACAGTCAGGTGTTTCCTGCATAGGGAATAGGCATGGCGGGAGCTTTCACGGAGTGGCTGTTAACCTTGGATCCTTGGCAGATGGCGCATCCTTAAACGAATTTGTGGATGAAGTTTTCCATTCCACCCCAGCTATACTGGCATGAGACGAGTTCGATTTTCTGTTCTTGTCCGGGGTGGCCCATTACTGCCGGCTCATGATGTAGTTGGACGATGTCGCATCACAGGTCTTCATTCGGAGGGATGTAGATCTTGCTCTGGTATTTGGCGACACCATCCTCTAGTTTCCAGTCCTCAGGTTTGCTGTACGGAGGTGGCTTCACAAGGGTTAAGTGTCCTCAACGGCTAGCCTGTACCACTGTGGTGTCCTTCCGGGTAGCGTCCTTGATTTGTAGCAGTAAGTCACCGGTGACAGCTTGAATAATTACCCCATTATTTAAGATGACAACTTTATTGTTGTCATGCTTCCCGTTTGTGTGGTCTGGGCAACGGGACAGTGCATTGGCTTGGGTCAAGGTTTTTCCGGTGTGGTGGTGGATTTCGAAGTGGAACTGGCCGAGGAACGTGCTCTATCGGGCTTGGCGTCGGGTGAGCTTCTGTGCGGATCACCAGTAGGTCAGGTTCTTGTGGTCAGAGATGACTTGGATGATGTGGGGAGAGCCCTCAAGGTAATGCTGCCAGGTCTCAAATGCGCGTACAACAGCGAGAAGCTCCTTGTCGTAGATCTAGTAGTTGTGTTCCGCCGGTGAGAGGGCATGAGATAGGTATGCTACCGGCATCCAGCCCTAGTTGGCGTTCCATTGGCAAAGGATGGCCCTCGTGGCGAACATGGAGGCATTGCATTCAATCTGGAAGGCCACAGATGGATTGGCCATGCAGAGAATGGACTTTTACTAGAACAGGTTGCGAAGTGTGTCAAACACGACCTGGCGTTCGGGCGTCCATTGGAAGGGTAGGTCCTTCTGGGTGAGTTGCGTGAGCGGTCTAGCAATCTTGCTGTAGTTGCGGATGAAGCATCGGTAGAAATTGCAGAATCTGAGGAAGCTCTGGACTTGTTTGACAGTGGCGGGCAGGCCAGTTGCGGATGCCATCAAGTTTGACTGGATCCATGCCGAGCGATCCTTCACAGATGATGGTGCCGAGGAACTTGACTTCGGCCGCGTCGGATACGCACTTCTCGCATTTGAGGAACAGGTCTAATTCAATGAGATGCTGAATGACTCGCTGCGTCTGGCGGTGGTGGACGTCCTCCATCTTGGAGAATATTAGAATGTTGTTCATGTAGATGACAAGCCATTCTTCAGCAATCATGTCCTTGAAGCCGTCGTTCATCATCGCCTGAAAGGTTGCCAGGGCATTTCATAATCCAAAGAACATCACGGTCAGCTCATAGAGTCTGAGGGGTGTCTTGAAGGCTGCCTCCCACTGATCGCCATCCTTGATGCGAACATTGTTGTAGCCGGCGTGGACGTCCAACTTTGTGAAGTACTTGGCCTCTTGCAACTTGTCAATGAGGTCATTGATCAGGGGAAGAGGTAGACATTCTTGACTGTGCCAGAATTGATATAGTGATAGTCTTGCATGGATTGCATAGAGCCATCCTTCTTTTCCACAAAGAAGAACGGGGACTGTTGAACAGGCGCTGGTTTACACAGCTTGCCTAACATAGCTGTCACAAGATATGGAACGGCACAGCCGGTTACTGCAATAACCAAGGCTGTACTACTCATGTGGTACACACACAGCTTCGGTGTGTATGCACTGCTTCTCTGTGCAACTGTGCATCCTGGAAAGGTACTGTATAGTACTACGTAGCCACAGATGTACAGTAGTATATATAGGGGACCTCTGTACCCCCAATCTACAGTTCAGTTCACTCGAACATCTCCTCTCATCGCTCTAACAAGCCTCTTACAACCAATAACCCTTCTAGGTGAGTTGCAGGCTATCCGCTGTCGTTGCCACCCGTGAGAGAGGCTTTCGCCCCCCAGGTTCAACAGGGATGCCATCGGTGAAGTGGATGGGCGGATGTACCCCTTGGCTAGGTTCTCGTCAATGAACTTCCAAAGTTCCTGCATCTTGAGCAGGGACAGGGGGTACAGCTTGCAGTCCCAGAGTTTGAAGTCAGGTTGTAGGTCGATGGGGTGATCTCAGGCCCGGGGCTTGGGCATTTGTTCGGCTGCCTTCTTCTCAAACACATTCTGATAGGTTTTGAGATAGTCCTGGATGACTATGGTGGATTTGGCGTCATCCGCCTTCGACCCTGCTTTGACGGCAAGTTGGGTCGAAACGGATGCAGACCATGCAGGCTGCCCAGACACTGGCCGCCCTACCTCTGGCTATGTGATCAAGATGGGCACTGGAGCGATCTCCTGGTCGAGTCGCCTTCAATCCCTGGTCGCTCTCTCCACCACAGAGGCAGAATTTGTTGCAGTGGTCTCAGCTAGCCAGGAGGTGCTCTGGTTGCGAAACCTGCTCTCTGAGTTTGGCTATGACGTTTCCTCTGCCTCCAGGCTTCGCATTGACAACCTCTCTGCGCTCTCTGTGGCGAAGAACCCAGAGCATCATGGGCGGATGAAGCACTTGGATCTGCGCTTCTACTGGCTCAGAGATGAGGTGGCCAAGGGTCGGCTTGAGATTGTGCATCTGCGCACATCTGACATGCCAGCAGACATCCTGACCAAGTCGCTGCCCAAGCCCAAGGTGCTTGAGATGGTGAAGATGCTTGGATTGGGGACTTGATGGATTAGGGGGGAGCGTTGGAGTCAGTGCTGTAGCGCCGTCAATTTTAATCACACCAAGTCCTGCTTTGTGCCATCCATGGTTTGCGCTGTCCACTACCTATGGTAATTTTCGTATAGTCACAACTCTCGTTTCCATACAGATACTACATTTCTTTCACTAGTAGTCTCCATTTCTGTAGATCTGACTGCACTCTAGAGTAGTGTCTACCTTACCCACTTCTGGTCCGTTTGGCGCCATTCCAGCGCCACGTAGTGTATGGTCGTGTTAGCTAGTTCCCACGCGCTCTGTGCGCCGTCATCTGCGCCTGAGTCGACTCTGTGGTCCTTAAGACTTACAGAGCTCGACTTAGGTGTGTAGCACAGTTTCCTTGCAATAATCAAGACTTACAGAGCTCGACTTAGGCCATTGTGATTGCTCTGAGGCCCGCTGCAGCCAACAGTTTGTAACACTACCCCCCCGCTATAGTCGAGCTACGCCTGAAGCTCGTGAGGGACTGGATGCGCATACGTGGACTAGACGTCGTTCTTGTCGCTGAGCGGGCCAAGATAGTCGTCAATCTCGCATACCTTGCCGTCTTCATCACGACCGTACTTCGACTCCTGCTCGTGAAGGTAGGCCTCCCGCGAACCTCGGAACCCCTTCTCGAAGATGTCGTCGTCCGGGGTAAGGGAGAGGGGGTGCCCTAAGGCCAAAGGCAAGGGGGACGTGAGGCGGTCTTCGAGGGAACGTGCTGAAGACGGACGGCGAGGAGGGGGAGAGGCAGAAAGCTCATGGTTTCTGGGCCTGGGAGGGACGGAGGATTGACTAGAGGACTGGGAAAGACGTCCGCGGTGGTAGGACAGAGGTGAGAGGGGGTTGTTAGCTGCAGTGGGCCTCAGAGGGGTCACAATGGCCTAAGTCGAGCTCTGTAAGTCTTTTCATTGCAAGGAAACTGTGCTACACACCTAAGTCGAGCTCTGTAAGTCTTAAGGACTGCAGAGTCGACTCAGGCGCAGATGACGGCGCACAGAGCGCGTGGGAACTAGCTAACACGACCACACACTAAGTGGCGCTGGAATGGCGCCAAACGGACCAGAAGTGGGTAAGGTAGACACTACTCTAGAGTGCAGTCAGATCTACAGAAATGGAGACTACTAGTGAAAGAAATGTAGTATCTGTATGGAAACGAGAGTTGTGACTATACGAAAATTACCGTAGATAGCGGACAGCGCGAACTATGTATGGCGCGATGCGGGACTTGGTGCGATTAAAATCGACGCCGCTACAGCACCGACTCCAACAGCCCACTTGGGGGTAGGGGCGAAGGTCTCGTTGTAGTCGAAGCCAGGACGCTGGGAGAA
>NW_006767030.1:4560-5882 GCF_000275845.1 Dichomitus squalens LYAD-421 SS1 | reverse complement strand
CAGAATACAGTATCTTTGAACCACGCTTACTTTCGACTTATGTTAGTACTAATCCTTCCAAGCAGAGGCATAGATACACCATACTTTCTAATGTTGTAGAATCTCCCTTATGAGCAGACTCATGCGCAAGAATTTGGAGGTACTCTGATCAATTCTCAGTACCCAAGAACAGCAAATGTTCTGCTCATGCTCACTGAGCATGCTGAGATTTGTTGAGCCTAGTTTGGCTCAAGATAGAGATCATATTCCTATCACATGGTGCGCACACGTTCCTGACAATAACAGCAACATATACCTCAATTACGGTAGAGATATGTCTACTTATACTACTTACAGGACCAGGAGGAGGAGCGGTCAATGGGCGCCTAAACACGGGCGTTCGAATACTTTCCGCAACCACGAGTACATCGACGACATCCTCATCTTCACAGATGACCTCACTCTACATCGCCAACTGGTAGAACGGGTCCTGAAGAAGCTGCGCGACAATGACCTCTTCGTCAAGCCTGAAAAGTGCAAGTTTGAGCAACCCTCGGTTCACTTCCTCGGACTCGTCGTATCCAAGGATTCAATCTCCATGAACGAGTCTAAGGTGCAAGGTGTCAAGGAATGGCCTACTCCAACCAAGGTCAAACATGTTCAAGCTTTCCTTGGACTAGCCAACTTCTATCGGCGTTTCATTAAGGATTTTGCCAAGATTGCCCGACCGCTCACTAAGCTCACGTGCAAGGACATTCAGTGGCAATGGGGAAAGGAACAAGAGCAAGCCTTCGAAGGACTCAAAACCGCGTTTACGACAGCTCCAATCCTTCAGATTCCGAACGACACGGCCCCGTACAGGCTAGAAACAGACTCGTCCGACTTCGCAACAGGGGCAGTCTTGGAACAACTTGGAGAAGACAAGCTATGGCACCCGGTCGCCTTCTACTCCAAGTCTCTCAATGTTGACGAGCGCAACTACGAGATATACGACAAGGAGCTCTTAGCAATCATCCGAGCCTTGGAGGAATACCGGCACTACCTGGAGGGACACCCGGAACCGGTTGAGATCTGGTCAGACCATCTCAATCTCACCTACTTCCGGCAAGCACAGAAGCTCACACGCCGACAAGCCCGATGGAGTTTATTCATGTCTCGCTTCAACTTCGTTCTGAAACATCGCCCTGGGAAGACAATGCTACGAGCCGACCCTCTGTCCAGGAGGCCAGATCATGAAGAGGGGGTAAGCAGTGATAACTTCGGACAGACACTGCTGAAACCCGAGTTTTTCGCAATCAAAGCCATGCAACCTGGTCACGCCTCCATCGTCGACGACAAAGAAC
>NW_006767030.1:0-2524 GCF_000275845.1 Dichomitus squalens LYAD-421 SS1 | reverse complement strand
TGACTCACGCATCAGCAGGGGCGCTTACTCATCGGAGGAGCCCGGACTTAGCATGACTCAGGTATCAGTCATGAGGACATCATGTGACAGGTCAGGAGGCAGGACATGAGTCAGCAGACTCTGACCAAGCAGGGACAAATAGGTACCTGGTCTGTGCACCATTGCATTTGTATAAAAATAGTAGGGAGTCTGAGGCAGGGAACCTCAGACTTGATCTTCTCGTCGATCCCCCATCTCCTCTGTAGGTAGCTAGCAGCCCTACCTCTCACTGCCCCTTCTAGTCTAGGGAATCTACTTCGTTGCATCATCTCTTGCTGTGTCACTTGGAGTTGCTTCGCCCCTCAGCACCAACCCCATCACCAGTAAGCTTGTCTTTGTTTATCTGGTGGCACAGCTCGTTGGCCGTGACACATGTGGATGAACTTCACATCCAGGGGGGTAAGCCTCACGCGCTTTCCACCTGCTTTGGACACAGCCTTGTCAGCATTGGTGGAAGTTACGGAACGGGCAGATTCCATCAGCGCCTCGTAGGCTTGGCCCTCGCTAGGAACTTCCCTAGCTAGTCAGATCTTCATCCAGTGATTCGATCCACGTAGACACACCTTTGCTCTTATCGAGAACGTAAACACTTCCAAAGGTGGCGCCCCTCCGTTCGACACGTCGCTTATAGTCAGCAGGTGTGAACGCCTCCTCGTCGATGTCCTGTTCAGCCCATTCGCAGATGAGGTCAGGACCAGCCGCGTACGTCAGGCCGGCGAAGTCCACCACCTGATCGAGTTGAAGGAGTAACTTCTCCCCCAGCTTGTGAGCCAGGTACTCAGCTGTGGGGGAAACAGTCACCGTCTGCACTCTTTAGAACTAACGAGACTCACCCAAACCCTGCATCTTGTCCCAATTGTAGCCATTGATGCTATCGCAGATCGCATCGTGGCGGGCACCCCCGTTCATCTCGCGAGTCGCGACGCCGATCTCGTTCAGAATAGCCCAGGCGATCTCGACCGTCTCGCCGTTGCTGTGGCCGGTACCTTGCTTGTAGCACATTGCGAAATCGATCTGACAACTCTCCTTGTGGGCGAGCATGTGCATTTGCGGGAGGAGGATTTTCATGCATGCGAGGACCTTGCGCATCTCCAGGGGCAGGTTCCACTCGTCCCACCTGTTCATAAGGCCGACGAGGTACGTACATCCCATATCGTAGCTGAGCAAGTGCTCAAGCAGCTTGTACGCGCTCTCAAAGGCCCCACACATAGCCAAATCTACGAGGTGGAATCTAGAGACCCAGTGGTCAGGAGCGGGACCCTGGCGTTTAGCAAGAAGCAGGGACTCACTGCTCGTTCCCAACAAGATCAACCACCGCTCTAGAGAAGAAACAACCATGGCGAAGACAGGTAATCGCGACCACCCCGCTGATGTCCATGTTGCGGAACTTGCCCGCTCGTTGGGATCGAGTGACCTTGAACCCACTGCATGTTTGTACCTGGTTTTGAATGCTGAGTATGGGTATGATCAGATAAGCATGTGAAGCATCCTCACCACAGTGCGATCCTTCGACGTCTTCTTAGCAAAGGCAGCCATCTTTTCTGCGTCAGCGAAAAACGCACGACCACCAGCCAAACTGTAGTCGGTCTTGTCATCACGCTTAGACTTTTTGTGCAAACTGTGGTTGCCGTCCGCGCCCATGAAGATGCGATAGATGTATCTGACAAACGCCGCCGCTTAAGCAAGACAGCACATGAGACGTGTTCTGTGAGGCACACACCGCAGATCCCGTGAGGTGTTCTCCCAATCCTCAGGGAGGTTCACCCCAGGCCAAGGGCATGCGAAGCAAGGGACAGTGATCAAGTCTTCCCGGCGGTTGGGGTACTTCACTCCATGGCACATGCCTGAGCGCTTACACATCTGCAGGTGGCGCCATATTCAGAATGCTACGTTGAACTCCCGGTACCGGTTCTGCGTTGGTAAGGTCAACCAAGAGTAAGCGTACTTCAGTCCCAGTGAGACGTACCTTGCTCTTCGCCGAAGTCGCGTGTCTGGTCTTCCTCTCAAGCTTCTTTATATATGCATGCGGTGGCTTCTTCGACGTGAGGATGTCAATGTGTGCGTCCCGTAGAACCGCATGAGTGAATAGGGTCTGCGGGAGGTCGATGGTCCCGGGGAATAGATAGGCGTTCAGAGCCTGATCAATGAGACCTGGACAGCGAAGACATGCACATGGTTGAATCTTGCACCTGTGGATGCCATTGGTGTGGACGACGACAAAGGCGAGGGGTGGCTCCCTCCCTCTCAGCCGCTCTGGGCAAGGTGCCCCCTGGTGGCCCAGCCATCGAACGTAATCGAGGTCCATGAGGTCTGTGCGTACAAGATACCTGCCGTTCCACATGAGAATCCAATGATACGGGTGGTGTCGGTGCTGGTCAACTATGCAGGATCGGCAGAGGGCAAGGGAATCAGCACACTCATTGCAGCACGCAACAGCGGCCTGGGGGGCGTGGCAACTCTGGCAGTCGCCACCAGGGATAAGTGG
>NW_006767029.1:3870-5947 GCF_000275845.1 Dichomitus squalens LYAD-421 SS1 | reverse complement strand
CCTGGAGTGGAGACTCATCCACCTACACCCTGTTAGCGTCAGAAGAGTTACCACGCTACAGTACTCACTCCTCCAGCTCATCCAAGTCCGTGAGGTCACTGCCATCGCTGAGTGCCTCAAGGTCGTCGTGGACGTCAGTGCCATGAGCGTGAGTGCTCCGCGCCCCATGCGCTGGTTCGTGGCTTGCAATCGCACTGCGTGGCGTCAGCCTGAACGAAGCGCATGCACTGAGACATGAATGTACTCACCCGTCAAGCTCTTCCACATGTATGGGGATGGCGGTTTCACGCATTGTGGCCTCCTCAACGCCAACACCGAAACCACCGGCGTCTGCGGTCCTCCGGACGCGCTTGTGCATGACCAGGGTCGTTACCCTATCCACCTCGCCGGATCTGGTGTCATCTCCGTCCGACACCTCAACCAGGATGCGTTTGCCCGCCTTCCCAGTAAACGCAGTAACAGGCGGTGGAACGAGCTGGGGGGTAGCAGGTGCAACGGGCAGTTGGAAGGAGCTTACTTCTGCGCCATTGCGGATTGCGCCAACGGATGCTAAGCTCGAGGGGGGGAGGAGAGCCGCATGTAAAGGCGAGACGTTCACATGCGGTGCCAAAGTCGGTCCTCCTCGATGGCCATTCCGCCTGGCACGGGCCGCGTTCGTGGGGTTTTCCTCGTCCAACTGCCGCAAGGCCAATGACGTCACGGATTTCGCGGGCCGGGGCGGGAGTGCGCCGAATCCTGCAACAAGAGCTTTGCTCAGTCCGAGCGACCTGTGTGGGCATGATAGGGACCTACCTATTGAACCTACCATCTCACCACGAAGACCCAAACGTCGACACGTCAACAGGTGAACCCCAACCTGGCTCCCGAAGACCGGCCGACACTAGCCAAGCGCTCAGGGGCGGGACTGATGGGAGCCCGACCCTCTCATTGCGACGTGGGCGTCTGGCTGCCCTCATCCCCTCGTCATTTTATTTCCTGTCTCCTGCACCCAATCCCCTGTTCTTCTTCCCCTTGGGTCAGCTTGCAGCACCAGAAGTATCAAGTGAAAGATGTTGATAGGTGAGTGGCGTTCAATTGAGCTAGTGTTCCTCCCATTACCTCGGACCCCAACCCCCTATTACTTCCGACATCTACCCCCCGCCTGGACATCTGAATGCAGAGTCGGGCGGGGCTAATCTCCCTATCCCTTCCGACCATTGCTTTCGACCTCTATCCCCCGCCTGGACATCTGAATGCAGAGTCAGGCGGGGCTCATCTCCCTTTCGCAATCGCGGGCATTTGTCTCTTATCCCCTTCTCAGTCCACCTCTGCCATTGTCTGATCCTCGGGGCATGGAGTACGAGGAGGTTTCTTCGTGAGGTTCATTAGACTGGTTACTCACAGCGCCAAAATAGGTTCAAGCCCTCAAGCCCTCTAAGGCATGGAAGAGCGACGATAAACGTGAGTGTCGTCGCGATAGTCAATGGAACCACACTCTAACTAGATGACTCCTTTCGGGCTCCCTAGCATAGGTCAGTGTGACCCGACGACTTCGAGTCCCGCGTCAATCTGACAGCCCATGACCATCTTCGCGCTGGTCATAGCATCCACACTGGAGATCGGGTGTCCACCCTCGACCCCATGGGCCCTGATAAGCTCTGCTCGGCAAAGCGAACGCAGACGTGAGGTCAGGACAGTACGTCGCCGCAACGTGAAGGTCCCTCCCGAAAACCAAGAAATCTGAGTGAGTCTCCCTTGAGGGCAGTCAATGTGATCACGCTAATGGATAATCGTCGCCCCATGCTGCGCAGTAACGTCTGAATTCCACTTGGACTACAAGATAGGCTCAACGACAGGGGAAGCTGGAGTCAACTGGTACAAGAACGTATGGGAGAGAGGTGCTGTAAACACGTCGGTGGACCCACTAGGTGAGTAGATGCCTACCTCAACTAATAGCAATGGAAGAACGTACCGATTTCATGCGATGTTTAGTCCTTGCGTGGCTTCTTGGGTGAAGAGCTGGAAGCGGCCTCCTGCGGAAGCCAATCAGAGACGAACGTCACGCTAGCAGATGAAGGAGCCGTACCGGTTTACGCTT
>NW_006767029.1:0-1745 GCF_000275845.1 Dichomitus squalens LYAD-421 SS1 | reverse complement strand
GGCAAGGGGAGCGTTGGAAGGCCCGGCGAGAGGTGCGTCGTCTTCGAGGTCGGATACCCCGGGCTCCTTCTTGATCGCGATAACCCTGTCAGACTCCTCCACCGGAGGCTTGGTCTTGACAACGGGGACGTCAGACATCGCGTCGACATCGATCACGCTGTCGGATTCGCGCTGGGATGCGACCGCCTCCGACGACTCCCTCGAGGTGATGTCGAGGACGAGGCTGTCGGGGTCGTGACGTGCCGATATCCCATCGGATCCCTGCTCCACCGGGTTGTCCTTGACGACACGTCCGCCCAATTTGAGATCGGCAGAGAGTGCCTCGTAGACGCGAGCCTGCACACGGGCCAACGAGGCCTCTAGTCGGGTGAGACGCCGGGTGACCTTGTTCTGAGCTGCCCGAGTCTCGCAGACGAAGCGTATGAAACTCGCGTTGTCAAGTCCTGCGAACTCGCCTGGGAACAGTATGTCAACAAGCCCAAAACTGAGACAGGTGATGATGCGTACCAGACCGCGCGCTGCACATCAACCTCCCTTTGCGACACTGCTCACAACTCTTGCGCCCAGCAACGTAGCGGCACAAGTGCCCTTGGCCGTAGTTGAAGCACTGAACGCAGGGGAACGTCGCAGTGTCCACGAGCCACGGTGTGTTATCGGAGGCCTCATCGTCGGTGGCCGTTCCCTCTTCGGTGGGGTCGGGACCGGGGGCAGCACCCTCAGAGGTATGTTCTCCGGAGTCAGCACCTTCAGAGGCGTGTTCTTCGGAGGCGCGTTCTTCGGAGGCGGGTGGTGGGGACGACTCGTCATTCTGTAAGGCTATGGCTTTGCCCTTGACGTCCTGGGACGTCCCAGGAGGCTTCTTGACCATGGGATGGAAGTGGACGAGTGGCTGCAGAGGAGAGTGAGAGAGGGCCAGGGACAGACGGTGTCGTGAAGACTCCGACGCTGCGCTGGTGCCAAGGAGCGAGGAATTATACAACCGTGCTCATGCCTTCGTAAATCCGCGGACTCAATGCCTGGAACGCTCCGCATGACATCGAGTGCAATTACGCGGAATTGCTGCCAGCGGGTTTGCAAACTCCGTGCTTCTCATGACTCGGCTCCGTGACACGGGTGCAGTCGTGTCTACGTCCCGTTCTCATTGGACGACGTCGTTACCCTCGGGGTATATGGGCTAACAAACCCTTTTATGGTCGGAGGGACACGCTACTGAAAGCCATGACGTCACCGGCTACTGCTTTGGATGCCGGATTTGATACACAAGCTCGCGTTCATCACGTGTCCTGTGATCTACGTCCATGCGTCGATGCCGATCACTCGCGCCCTACCATATCCGACGATTATACCAAACACCCTCTCGGTTAGAGCGATGTCGTTCACACCCCATGTGCATTCGATCCCAATGTCGTCCACACATTAAGTATATCAAACTCCCCAGGGATCGTGACCGAGCTCTATAACGGTATCGCTTTCACAAGGGTATCGCTTTCACACTACGTCCAGCCAAGACCGAGATCTTCGCCCCAGCTTCTTATAGGGAAGATTCAGACACGACGGTGTAACTGACAGCAATACGACAACATGAAGAGCGGAGATTGTTACAAAACACATACAGAACGATTCAAGAGCAAGTACAACTATCCACCCCTTAACTACGCCTTCCCGAACTTTTGCAGGTACTCCGCGGTGAGCCCACAGCGGGTACTGAGCACGCGAACGATGCTAAAGTGGAGGTAAGTCCCAAC
>NW_006767028.1:0-6174 GCF_000275845.1 Dichomitus squalens LYAD-421 SS1 | reverse complement strand
CGTAGGCGAGCGGTGAGGAGCCGAAAGGGGAGAAGAGAGGGTGAGAGGGATAAACGTATCAGAAAACTCGACGGGGGCAGAGCGGCGGCCGGCACAGAGGCACGAGACCGACGAAAGCTAGTCTTCACGCAGATGGCGACAGACTAGTCCCAATGACCAAGTTATACATTAGCACTCGAAGGGAAGTACAACGCTATGGTCACTCACCTAGTCCCAATGACCAAGAGGTCGAGATGGGGACTAGGGAGCGCCTAAGGGGGTCCTTATATACTCGAGGGGCTGCTTAGCAACCAAAGACAAAGCGCGAGAGCGAGGCAGTGAAGATGACAAAGGAAGAACAAAGGGCGAGAAAGAAAAGGCAAGAGCATGGTGATCACGGGAGCGGAGCATGTGGCAGTGGGAACGTATCTACAGTGTCCAAACTGGGATGGGCTAAGAAAGGAAATGGTCCGAAAATGGAAGGTGGGCGTCAAGGGGAGGGGAATGGGCGGCAAAAAGGGGCGTCTGTCCAACGTCCGTGACAATCAGTGGCCTGCAGCAACTCTTGCATCAGAATGGTCCGAGCATTGGCATTGGCTGGAGAGGACGAGACTGAGTGATCAGCCCTAACCCTAACTGGGTCAGGTGTCAGAGAAGCTAGATCGGCTGAGATCTGGGTGGCGCCCATAGCTATTTCTGGCTCAGCCAGCCAAGAGTCATCCATATTCGAGGCAGTGCTGTCCAGAGAGTTGTCTAGATCAGAGATATCGCCATGAGAATCCCCAGAGTCAGCCAGCATAGAACCCAGCAAGTCACTTTCAAAGCTAGTGAGTGAGAGACCGTCAGCAGCAGCCGGAAGGGAGTCCGAGGGAGTAGGTTGCATAGCCACAGGGAGGACAGGCTCTACCGGAGAGACCGGGGCGTCTAAATTCCTAGAACGGGCATGTGGAGCGGTCTGGAGGAAGGCACGCTGCTCCTGGAGGGTTCGCATGTTCTCACGCCGAAAGAAGAAGTCTGGGATCACGGCAGTGACGAGAACAATAATCCAAATGTCCAAACGGGGAAGGCGCCCACCATGCGTGTGATCTGCAAAGTAGTCGCCTTTGAGATGGTTGTTGTGACTCTCCAAATGGTTTGTGGTCCGTGGGACCTCTTCTGGTGTAACGCCAAGAGTAGCCGCTGCATCGAGGACGCCAGCCCGAGACCACTGTTTCCAGTATTCCTCTGTTGCGAGAAAACTTGACAGATATTTCAGGAACTTGATTCCCGCGGCTCCGCGCTTCTTCTCTGATCCGGCCCGGCGGCTGTGCAGCGCCCTAAAGAAGGCTTCCTCCTCTTTGAAGGCTGCCTGTGCATTGCTATAGTCGACGCAGGCTGTCATATCGGTTAAAACAATTGCTTAATCCCTAAAGCAGGACTTACAGTCGCATGCAAAACCGTGCAAGCCGGGTGCGGACTTCCATCCTTTCATCCCCTTTTGGAAGGGGACCGAGGGAGCGGTTCAGGGCGTTCCGCCAGGCCTGCCAAGTATGGAAGAGACAAAGAAGAAGCTTGATGTCTGGCCAGACTGATGTCATCGCATGGCGCTCCTTGATGTCATTGTCGCTGACAGCGACTTGGGGCTGGAACTGAACCCCCTCCGGATTGGTCCCCATAGCTGTGCTCCAGTGTGATAGAAGCTGGGTGAGAAGATGTTTGTTGTAGTCTGCATGGACACCGCGCTCCGATGTCTCCTCTTTGGCTGAGAAGAGGATATAGGCAACTGGAATGCCTTTATAGGCCTCGTCAATGACCATAACAATCCAGACATTAGCGCGTGCCGAAGAGAAGCCAAATGTTAGATCGACGAGAATGATCTTCCCATGCCCATAGCGCCAGGCACAGGCCTGTTGATCCGGAGTTGATAAGATCAAGATGAATCGATCAGATTGACCCTGGACAAAAGGTTGATAAAACAGGCAGGCATCAGCAAGTTCTGATGAAGGAGGGTTAGGGTTGGTCTGTCGGAACCAGGCATCAATGTTCTCGTGTGGTCTAGAACATTGTCTGATTCCCATTTCGAGCTTGAGGCTGCGATAGATAGAGGAGGTGTCATGAGGAAGGTAGATGTACCGGTAGTACGGGTCCCATGCCGCTTTGATCGGAGGATGACGAATCTGTGCCCAAGCATTGGCCTGGGTATAAACCGATGGTCCAGACACCCCTTTTCGAAGCAAGGAGCCCGCATATTGCCGGATATCTGGATGGAGGGGAAACCGGACATCGCGAACTGCTGTTATGGCCGCCTCACAATCTTCTGAGTGTTTGAAGAGGCCCCAAAACTCGTTGAAGGCGATAAGTGTGCGGGCTAGTGTTAAGTGAGATCAAATATCATTCTTACAGAATTGCCACGCACGAGTTTGGGCGTCAAAAGTTGCAACAACACGGACAAAGGCATTGCAGCCGAGATTGTCCCACGGCATCTGGCGCTTCTTGGTGACCCTGGCACCGGCAGCATGGTCAGAGCCGCATATACACTGAAAAATGTATGTTGTGCGTATATATCCGGAAGTAGTCAAGGGCACGGCTTTTGAGAAGCGGATGGACCACTTTGATGACACATCCCGATTGTATATGCTTGGTAAGTGGAGACCGAGGTTGTCAAAGAAATCAAGGGCACGGCCTGGTGACTTATGATGCATATATTACATAAAAGAATAAAGTAATACATGCCTTGATCATCTGCATCATTCCGATGTCTGTGGGAAACAAGCTGACCAGCATCACAGATTCCCTGCAGGGCCGTACGGTGCTCTTCCGAGAGAAGGAGTTGAGTAGGGATTGTCTTAAGGTTTGATTGTCGAAGTGTGGGCGCTTGCGAGAGTTTTTGTTGTAAGTCTGTTGCCAGATCGCTAGGGTCGGCCATACTGATGGTACAGAACAGAGCTCAGGGTCACAAAGCGTTCAATATGATTTTCATGGACCCTGGAAGTATGTTTCTTCACAATCTTCACGCATGACATCATTCGACGGACGCGTCGACGGACACGTCTGAGGCTGACATTCACTCTCTGCTCTAAGAACATGTAGCTAATTTGAGCGCCGACACTCAAGCCTTCGGGAGTGCGAGTTCAAATTTCCTCCAGTCGATGACCCTCCTCACTCAGTCCATGGCACAGCTGGCCAACTCGACCACCGGAGCCAACAGTCTGAAGGCTGTCCAGAAGCCCTCCCCCTTCAAAGGTGAACAAGGAGGTGAGGCACGGTGTTTCCTGGCCGCATTCACCCTTTGGGCCATGTCCCAAGGTTTGACACTCAACCACATCGATGCCATGGGCAACGCGATCGGTGCGCACGACGACCAGTGGATTTGGGCGGTCCTCTCGTTCATGCAGGACAGTGCGGCTCTCTGGGCCACTCCGGCGATGGAGGAGATCACGCAGGGCACCACCCCATTCAAAGGCTCGTGGACAGAATTTCGCACCCAGTTTAAGGCCCGTTTTGAAACCGTGGATGAGGCCGTGGACGCAAAGGAACGTCTCCGTACGCTATGGCAAGGCACCATGACTGTTCCGGAGTACGCCGCACGGTTCAATGAGGTCTCCACCCGCACCGGCTACTCCAAGGCAGACCTCCGCGACCGCTTTTACGAACACCTTGCGGACTCCATCAAGGACGAGCTGGTGCACACGGCAAGGCCAATTGCGTCCCTGGAAGATCTCATCACCAT
The DNA here is from genome assembly GCF_000275845.1 of Dichomitus squalens LYAD-421 SS1. NCBI lineage: Eukaryota > Fungi > Basidiomycota > Agaricomycetes > Polyporales > Polyporaceae > Dichomitus > Dichomitus squalens. Next base: position 2,486 of record NW_006767028.1, on the reverse strand, counting down.
CTCCTCGGACATTGATGTCCGTGTCCGCCAACGCTGTTGTCACAGCCGACGAGCTGTGCCACCAGACAAACAAAGACAAGCTTACTTGTGAAGGGGTTGGTGCTGGGGAGCGAAGCAACCACAAGTGACACAGCAAGAGGTGAGGTAAGCAAGTAGATTCCCTAGACTAGAAGGGGCAGTGAAGAGGTAGGGCTGCTAGCTACCTACAAAGGAGATGGGGGATCGACGAGAAGATCAAGTCTGAGGTTCTCTGCCTCAGACCCCCTACTATTTATACAAATACAGTGGTGCACAGACCAGGTCCCTATTGTCCCTTGCTTGGTCAGAGTCCGCTGACTCATACCCTGCCTCCTGACCTGTCACATGACATCCTCATGACTAACACCTGAGTCATGCTAAGTCCGGGCCTCCTCCGATGAGTAAGCCCCCCTGCTGACATGTGAGTCACCTGCCAGTGAGTGAGGCTGGGCGCTCCCGGACCCCACGAGGTCCTGGGTTCGATCCTGGCTCCTCCACTTTCCGATACGAGTTGTCCGTGGTCAAGGTGAGCGTCTGTCCTGGTTCACATGACCCCCAGGTCACGTGGCACAAGAAAACTGTGACAGCTGTGCCGAACAAGAACGTCAGCGCAGACGCACCATGACCACCGCCACTGCCACCAAACCAACAGCCCCGCTGCACACCACACCCTTCACATCGCCGACCAGAAACCCGAACGCGATGGACATTGACGCCACTTGCACGCGCGAAGAGTTCAACCGCCTCATGCGCGGCAAGTGCTACAGTTGCGGGTCTACGGTGCACGTCAAGAAGGACGGGGGCCACGACCAGGACGTCTGTAACTACTGTTGCCGTGTAGGGCACCGCGAGACGGTATGCATGGACAAGTTCCTGAAGAAGCCCCGATCGCAGAAGCTCGCTGCAACGGAGGAGGGACCCGAGGAACCCCAGGTCGCAGCGTCGACGTCGTCGTCCACAGACGCTGGAGCGACCAACACCCTCATCGCCCAGCTCATGGAGCAGCAGAAGGCCCTCACGGATCAGCTTGCTTCCCTCCAGAAGTCTTTTTAGAGCAGGCGCGTGGGAAAGCTGCCGCAGCGGCGCCCTCTGGTACGACTACGGACTCTTCGCCCCCCCAGATCCCTGACCCCTGCCTGTACGATAGTGTTAGTTCGTGTATCATTCCCGAATTAAACCCGTCTAGCTCGCATTTCCGCGTCAGTGTGATACTTAAAGGCAGAAACCGTAGTGTACGTTCCGCAGCTATGATAGACAGTGGGGCAACAGCCCTTTTCATCAGCCACCGTTTCGTAAAGAAGAACAATGTTTATTTACATAGGCTGGCTAGAGACATTCCCCTCTACAACATCGATGGCTCCAAGAACAGTGCAGGCAGCATATCCCATTACGTTAGATTACAAGTACTTATGGGCGACTACACGGAATGGCTCGAGTTCCTAGTTACAGATCTGGGCCCCGAAGACGTCGTATTAGGTTTACCTTGGCTTCGTAGGGTCAATCCGGACATTGACTGGCAGGAAGGCACCATGGAGGTTGGTGCGGAGGAAACAGAGGCTGAGACGGAATGGAAACCCGGTATTGAGCGGATTGCCGCCAACCGGGTGCAGCGAAGGAAGTGGTGGAAGGCCAAGGTTCTGGAGGACACGACCGAGGAGTTATGGTGCGCCGCCGGGTACACCTACTCCACGGAGCTCGCGCAGAAGGCCAACCAAGGCAAGCCCAAACGCACGTTCGAGGAGATCGTTCCAGAGGAGTACCGACAATACTCGAAGGTCTTCTCTGAGACCGAATCAGAACGCCTCCCGGAACACAAGCCGTACGACCATGCCATCGACCTCAAACCCGACGCCCCAGAAACTCTACGCTCCAAGGCCTACCCGATGTCGCCCAACGAGCAGGAGGAAGTCGACCGGTTCCTCGAGGAAAACCTTCGGAAAGGCTACATTGTCCCCTCCAAGTCCCCGATGGCGTCCCCGGTCTTCTTCGTGAAGAAGAAGGATGGCAAGCTCCGTCTAGTCCAGGACTATCGCAAGCTCAACGAGATCACGGTGAAGAATCGGTACCCTCTTCCCCTCGCATCGGACATCATCAGTCGCCTGCGTCAGGCCAAGTACTTCACCAAGTTTGAAGTCCGTTGGGGCTACCACAACGTCCGCATCAAGGAGGGTGATGAGTGGAAGGCTGCGTTTACAGTCCATGATCGAGATCTATTTGAGCCGTGGGTCATGCTGTTCGGACTCACCAACTCCCCTGCCACGTTCCAAGCTCTAATGAACTCGATCTTCACTGACCTGATCGCTGCAGGAAAGGTCGCTGTCTACCTCGATGACATCCTCATCTTCAGCACCACCCTCGAAGAGCACCGTGCTGTTGTTGGAATCCTGGCGTCAAGATGGCAAGCTCGCGGAACGAGCGCCACAGGTCCCGCCCCCCGACGGATATCCGCCGCCTACTCTACCCTACTT
>NW_006767027.1:4087-6201 GCF_000275845.1 Dichomitus squalens LYAD-421 SS1 | reverse complement strand
CGTAAACGCGTCCTTGAGGGCTTGGAAGGCGAGTTGCTGCGCGGTTCCCCAAGTCCAGGGGATGTCCTTCTTGGTCAGGTCGTTGAGCGGTCGCGCGTGTTTGGAGAAGTCCTTAATAAACCGACGGTAGAAGTTGGCGAACCCTAGGAAGCCACGTAAGTCGCGCAGGTTCTTGGGGGCTGGCCACTCGGTGACGGCCTTGACTTTGACCGGGTCCATGGCCACCTCGCCTTCGCGGATGATGAGGCCGAGGTACTCTACCTCCGTCTTCTCAAACTCGCACTTCTCCGGTCGCAGGTAGAGGTCGTGTTCCTGGAGTCGTTTCAGCACCTCGTGGGTTACGGCGCGATGCTCTTCGAGGGTGGTGCTGAAGATGAGGATGTCATCGAGGTAGACAGCGACCTTTCCTGCGGCGATCAGATCAGCGAAGATTGAGTTCATCAAGGCTTGGAACGTAGCGGGGGAGTTGGTAAGTCCGAACAGCATGACCCGCGGTTCAAATAGGCCTCGATCGTGGACTGTAAACGCGGCCTTCCACTTGTCGCCCTCCTTGATGCGGACGTTGTGGTAGCCCCAACGGACGTCAAACTTGGTGAAGTACTTGGCTTGGCGCAGGCGACTGATGATGTCCGACGCGAGGGGGAGAGGGTACCGGTTCTTCACCGTGATCTCGTTGAGCTTGCGGCAGTCCTGGACTAGATGAAGCTTGCCATCCTTCTTCTTCACGAAGAAGACCGGGGACGCCATCGGGGACTTGGAGGGGACGATGTAGCCTTTCCGAAGGTTTTCCTCAAGGAACCGATCGACCTCCTCCTGCTCATTAGGCGACATTGGGTAGGCCTTGGAGCGTAGAGTTTCTGGGGCGTCGGGTTTGAGGTCAATGGCATGGTCATACGGCTTGTGCTCTGGAAGGCGCTCCGATTCGGTCTCCGAGAAGACCTTCGAGTACTGTCGGTACTCTTCAGGGACGATCTCCTCGAACGTGCATTTGGGCTTGTCCTGATTGGCCTTCTGTGCGAGCTCCGTGGAGTAGGTGTACCCGGCGGCGCACCACAACTCCTCGGTCGTGTCCTCCAGGGCCTTAGCCTTCCACCACTTCCTTCGCTGCACCCGGTTGGCGGCGATCCGCTCAATACCAGGTTTCCACTCCGCCTCAGCCTCTGTTTCCTCCGCACCAACCTCCATGGTGCCCTCCTGCCAGTCAATGTCCGGATTGACCCTGCGAAGCCAAGGTAAACCTAATACGACGTCTTCGGGGCCCAGATCTGTAATTAGGGACTCGAGCCATTCCGTGTAGTCGCCCATAAGTACTTGTAACCTAACGTAATGGGATATGCTGCCTGCACTGTTCTTGGAGCCGTCGATGTTATAGAGGGGGATGTCTCTAGCTAACCTATGTAAATAGACGTTGTTCTTCTTTACGAAATGGTGGCTGATGAAAAGGGCCATTGCCCCACTGTCCATCATAGCTGCGGAACGTACACTACGGTTTCTGCCTTTAAGTATCACACTGACGCGGAAATGCGAGCTAGACGGGTTCAATTCGGGAATGATACACGAACTAATGCTATTGTACACGCAGGGGTCAGGGATCTGGGGAGGCGGAGAGTTCGTAGTCGTACTAGGGGGCGCCGCTGCGGCAGCTTTCGCACGCGCCCGCTCTAAAAAGACTTCTGCAGGGAGGCAAGCTGGTCAGCGAGGGCCTTCTGCTGCTCCATGAGCTGCGCGATGAGGGCGTTGGTTGCTCCAGCATCTGCCGACGTCGACGTCGACGCTGCAACTTGGGGCTCCTCAGGTCCTTCTTCCGTGGCGGCGAGCTTCTGCGAGCGGGGCTTCTTCAGGAACTTGTCCATGCACACCGTCTCGCGGTGCCCTACGCGGCGGCAGTAGTTGCAGATGTCCCTGTCGTGGCCACCGTCCTTCTTGACGTGCGCCGTAGATCCGCAACCGTAGCACTTGCCGCGCATGAGGCGGTTGAACTCTTCGCGCGTACGGGTCGCGTCGATGTCCATTGCGTTCGGGTACTCGGGGCAGGCGGCATGAAGGGGGTGTATGCAGCGGAACAGCCGGCTTGGCCGCGGTGGTGGTGGTGGTGGTGCGTCCGCGCTGACGAT
>NW_006767027.1:0-2179 GCF_000275845.1 Dichomitus squalens LYAD-421 SS1 | reverse complement strand
CAAGGCGCGAGAGCGAGGCAGTGAAGATGACAAAGGGGGAACAAAGGGCGAGAAAGAAAAGGCAAGGGCATGGCGATCACGGAAACGTAGCATGCGACTGTGGGAACGTATCTACAGTGTCCAAACTGGGATGAGCTAGGAAAGGAAACAGTCCGGAAATGGAAGGTGGGCGTCAAAGGGAAGGGAATGGGCGGCAAAAAGGGGCGTCTGTCCAACATCCGTGACACCTCGGATCGCAGGGTAAGTCGCCCGAACCGCGTCCCTGTGTCTGGTTGCTCAAAGTCTCGACGCAGAAACTCGGACGCATTGCTCCCTCGTAGACGGTACGTGAGGAGCACCGCTATTGAGCCCCAGTGCCGAGCCCTACTGATGAGGTCACCTTCAGGTCTTCCCAAGTATCGCAACTGGCCGCGTTGAAGTCGAACGTCAGAAGCGTCGGCCTCGCATCTGTCTCTATGGCTTGCATCCGGGCAGCTCTACGACCACATGACACACATGCTAGTGGCATGAGAGGCAGCTCTCGTTGGTATCCCACCACATTCAACTGTTTCCAGTCTGCTCTGCCTCCATTCGCCGGTTTCTGATTGTAGCTGTATCGTACCGTGTAGCCATACGACCGCATACCAGTTTATACAGTAGTAATCATTTATATCCTATGACGTGTATCGACGACAACGATCCCTGCCCGACCAGACCCCAGCGCAACCCAAGTGCAACCAGCCGCAACCGATAACATACTAGCTGACCCGACGTATGGTTGTATAGCATTGTGCAACCATACCACCTTATCCAACCGCATACAGCCAAAGTAGGGAAATCAGTAGAATTGGGATCACGGTCGGGGTTCCCTACTAGATACAGTACTAATTGACCTAATACAGCTAAGCCCATGTCGATTCTCACTGGGATTCGATGATGACGGTGACTCTGAGACAGACCCTTGCGGGCATTGTCTTAAAGACCCGGCTGTCTGAGCCGGAGCTGCGTGTCTGCAGACCATCATGACGACCATCAGGGTTGCTGTCCGCTCTGACCACTATCTGTGGCGCGGGTTTGGCCAGAGGGACGGAAGCAAGAAGATTCTTGAGACTGCTACATTTCGAAATGGAGCGTTGTCGCATCTTACAATCATTGATGCGCGCTGATGTATTGATAGGGGTGATTCAGCCAGGCGAATTTATCGTCACTGGAGCCAATATTGCAATCGGAAAGGTACGCCTAGATGTAAGCCCTTGTCTCGCTGCAAAGGATTCAATGGCTGCCATCACCTACGCCAACGCTGTCCTAGCTGTGTATGTCGCTCCTCTACACTCCCCTGATCTCTCATAAGCTTTCACTCGCGACGCTCTCTCACAGAGGATATTAGATGGTTGCAGTACATTTGGTTTGAGCATGCGTCAAGAGTCGTCGCAAAAGATTTCAATCCGGATGGAATACTTCCACGCACCTCGCACAGACACGGCGACAATCGATTCTCACTTGAGGATTTCGCCTACTCTCAGCCAGCTGAATAACACCAGTATCATCTAAGCACCTGCGGGGAACTGAGATACGAGGTCTGAGAATCCATGTATATATGTACCATTGGGATGATACGCAGTCGTTCAGAAGAGCCTAAAGTGTATTAGCACAGGTGGGTGCAGGAGTACTCGTCTCATTGGTACACGCATGCAGAAAAATTGTTGAACAATGAAAAGTTGGTCAGACCGGGGATTGAACCCGGGTCATCCCATATGCGCTGGGAGGTGTTACCACTACACCATCCAACCGATACTAGAGTGTGAATTCTACAGATTCCAACAAAAATTGTCGAATGGCTTTTAGGCGTAAGGAAGTATAGGCACGGCTCCGGGAAAGAGTAGAGTCAGCTGGACAAAGACGGTACTTTCTTGATAAACTCGGGGCTGTGAAGACAAGGATTAGATCCGACTAGAGTCGAAGCAAGATCTTCAGTCAGTAAGGAAAGACTATATTGCAGCAACGAACTGTACCTAGAGTCGAAGCAAGACTACAAAGGTTGAGTAAGTAACTACAAGTTAGAGGTAAAGGTAACGAAGTACTCACTCTTCAGTCAGTAAGGAAAGACTGAAGAGGGAGGACGCAATCTGAAGTCCTTATATACTACAGAGAAGTGTCCATGACTAATCGAAGAGTGGTTAGTCACATGTACCATAGTGCG
>NW_006767026.1:0-6271 GCF_000275845.1 Dichomitus squalens LYAD-421 SS1 | reverse complement strand
GGTGACCCACTGGCCTGCCGAAGCATTAAGATGATATACTACACCGGGAGCTAGAGTGGGGTCGTACGTTACCACGTGAAGAAGTGAGAAGAGGTGGACAGCCCGACGTTTCGAGTGCTGGTATCTGGACGGGGTTAACATACATGATGTGAAGGGCTCCTGTCCTTACGACCGCCATCATGACATGAGACAGAATCGCCGAGCGATCTGCGAGCTCAAACGGGGACAGCACCTGCTCGCGAGTGACCACACTCCAACCTATACGTCACAACAAACTTGTACATCACGACGATAGCAATAGGAATAGCTAAATGGGGAAGCAACAGGGAGTATCCGATATGACACAAAATCTAACGGAGCGGAGCGGAAGTGGCACGCGATAGCAGCAGCACGTACATGTACAGAGGTATGTCATAGAACAACGCAAGATCAGACGACACACGAGACGACAGACAGCACTAATCGTACAACACAGCGAGCGGAAATATAACCAAGCCAGACAAGATAACGAGACACAAGGCAAGAGAACACATACGCATCTCTACGTTCGTGCACATACTTCTCCGAAAGGAAGATGCCCCAGCCGTCACAGCCGAAGAGCTTCCCAAGTCGAAGATGCACGCGCGACGCCTCCCATCCAAGAGCCGCATAAGGCCCCCGCCGAGTCAAACACCAATATCGAGCGTACAGCGCTCTCGCTGGAAGCTCGCGGTCGGGGTTTGACACGAGAGTCCCTATGGGACTGGTGCGCGCGATCGGCGACTGGCGCCTGCAGCGCCACAATGAGCCGGTGCTCGAGAACACTCCGAGAAGAACGCGAGGATACGCACCAGGACGGGCCACTCACGCGATCAGTCCTTGCTCGACACGCTACCTTCCTTCTTGACCTCTGGGTTGGCGAAGAGCCTGCGACGGGGTGATCCAAGGTTCGTGTGTTTACTCTGGAAATGACGCTTGAGGTCGTGCTTGCGGGCGAATGACTTCCCGCAGTCCGGGTGTTCGCAGGAAAAGTTACGTTCATTGAAGTGAACAGCTTTGACGTGTTCCGTGAGGTTATGTGTCCTCGCAAACACTGGTACACTCCTGAGCGCCAGCACACCAGTACGAGAAGAGGACCATGCTCACCGGCGCCGCAAGTCTTGCATTGGTACCTGGGAGTCGTGTCCTGCTTTCGTGTGCGCTTCGTCGGCTTCTCCTCATAGCTCAGGTCCTCGCCAGCACTTGAACCATCGTCGCTAGAATCGCGTTTGGCAACGCGTCGCGCCGTAGCGAGCTTCACTTCCGTCTGCTCGATGTGCACGACCGCCTTCGCGTCGGGGCACTGCGGACCCTGGATCGTAAGGGGAGCCGCAGGGAATGTGAAGGTGACCGCAGGTGATGCCTTGGTCACAGCCACATATGCCTCTGGCTCAGGAAGAGGGAGACTATGAGCGTCTGCCGCGCCCATAACAGGCGGCGGCAGAGGCTCGCAGCCGGCGAATATGTTGGAGGCCGCTGACCAGGAAGATGCACTGGGAAGCGCGAGCCCACGTACATCTGCATTGTGATCGAGGGATGTGCTGTGATCATGGGTGTGTGCAGGAGGTTCCGCGTCGCTGAGAGACGCGCAGCGAGGATAAAAGCCAGATGTCGTCGCGGAGAGGGGCGAGCCAACCATGGTCGCCTCGGACAGCGGGGACTGGGGGATCGCGAGAGGCTCGAGGGATGGGCGATAGGCGTCGCTCATGAGAATAGATGGATGGGAAGGGTTGTGATGCTCGAATATTTTGGTCCAGTCGGCGTCGCCGAAGGGGTCAAGGAATAAGTCGTAGGAGGGTGCGGTGTGAACGTCGTCGTTGAATTGCTGTGTACAGGTCGATCCTTGCGCGTCGTTGAAATTGAATGGCGCTGAGCCTTCGACAAAACTTGAAGGGTCGTGAGAGCGCAGGAAGTCATGATGAGATCCAAGCAGCGTGGCATAGAAATCGCCGGAGTCCATAGCGAGGAAGAGGAAGGGGTACAGAGCGATCGCGAGGGAGGTTGGAAACCGAGAGGAGGGGGGAAACTGAACCAGGTCCCAGCACTTACGGTATAGTCCGGCGCTACAGGTTCTGCGGCGTACTGCAGCACGCAGCTTCTACTTCTTGGGCGCAGTAGATAATCCAGCCTCGAGGTCATACCTAGGAAAAAGAAGGCATCCAGCAAACCTTGTAACCCTCTGCATGTGCCCGAGGATCCTCGTCAGAACACGCGCACGGGCCGTGAGCGATTACGTACGTAAGTCAGAACGACCAATCCCTGAAGGAACGAGGAGTTAGAAAACGGAATCAATGGTCGCTCGGTCAATCCGGAAAGTACATGGGGGTCGCGAGTACGGCTGCGAAGACCATAGGCAGTGAACGAACATACAATGCATCTAAAATGAGAGAAGCACTCACTTGCGGAAAATCATCCGATCGCCACCTCAGCGATCTCGTCAGGCACCGTCACGGAAGAGGCGCTCCTCGCCACGTTGAATGTATAACACGAACATTTCCTTGCCCTTTCTAACATTTCCTTGCCCTTTCTAACAATTCCTTGCCCTTTCTAACATTTCCTTGCCCTTTCTTAAATAATGGAAGTAACAGAGGTGGATGGCTCGCACACGAGGGGATAGAGATGGTAGACGTAGTGGATCAAGGGCCAGAATCTGAACATCGGCGCCTAAAGCGCAGAGTCATGATAGAACGAAGACACATGCGAGATCGATTCAGCTGAAACAGACTTTAAGTGATAAAATATGCCTTCATGTCTTGCAATCTACCGCACCAGGTTACGAAGGAAGGAGATACCGAACGAAGGAATGTGTCGTGCTGATTCTTCCTCCTGAACGTCTTAGGTCTTCCTCGTGGCCCCCAGAGCAATTCTGCTAATTAGCAGAATCGCTCTGGGGGTCACGATATAAACTGCACATAGGTTGGCCCGAATGCGGTCATGGGCTGAGTTGGTCGCCTTCCACATCGGCCCAGAGGGAGAACTCAAGACCTGCGCAGAAGGCGATCACGACGGTAAGGAGAGGTCCTTTCCTGGCTCCTTCCTACACGTCCGTAGTGCCAGCTAATCAAGCCTTTGGCGGAAGAGAAACATAGCTACTGATTACCTTTTCGGCGGTAGAAGGAGTAGGTCGCAGTTGGCGCTTCGAGACTGCCTCTCTACGCTATCACGAGAGCACTTCAAATTGCGATGAGAATCGCTCACTGCCTGGGATCCCGAAGTCTCCTTCGAATCACGGAATCGCCCGAAGTCTCCTTCGGGTCACGGAATCGCGTGGGACAGGTTGGGCTCGCTTTCCGTGAGTAAGTAGCCTACAACGAGGTATGTAAACCTCCGGGATATCGGGCCACGGAGGTATGAGACCTCCCAGTCACGCATATGATTGGCTGTCAACCTGGGACATCAATACAGGCGCATCAGATTTTGATAGCTAGAATGGTGTACGTACTTGAGGCGACTTCGAGGAGCTCGAATAAACACCATACTCCCTCTGAGGAGGTCGCAGTAATTGACGAGGAAGCATTTGTCCAACAAATGCAAAGTGTTGTGCAGGCGTGGCAGGTGAGGAGGGTGGGGCCGCGCGATGCAAAAGACCACCGACGCAGTCACCATTCGCGCGATAAATACAGACGGGCTCCCCGCTTGGGATAGGAGGAGTGCCTAACCCAAACCCAGGGCCCAAACCCTAACCGAACCCAAACCCGAACCCGAGCCCAAGCCCTAACCCTAACCTAACCCTAACCGAAACTCTAACCGACGTGTATCACTAAGACCGCGTGGGTTGAGAGGTTTGATACCTCCCTGGCCCGATATCCCAGAGGTTTGCATACCTCGTTGTAGTCTCTACTTTCCGTCGCTCTTTCGGAGTTGGTGGACTCAATGGCCACTGATAAACGACGTCACGTCCCTAATAAGGCAGATGGCAGCCGCAAACCACCTCATCACACCTCCGGCATCTCAATATCTGTGAAGGTATGTCCGGCATCTCTAGGTCTCGATCTCACGAGGTTGTGTCCACGACACAGTCGGACTGGCTATTTAAGAACACGCTGCGGTGGTTGAACGTTGAACGTTGACTTTCGACATGAACCGAGAAGCGGCTCGCCAGCCACCACAGACACGAATACAAAGAGCCGGTCGTTACACTCGTCTCACCTCAGTCATCACAAGCATCACATACCAAGCATCATACACCTGTCTTCGGCAGGATCGTCAGTGGTAGTCGGGGGTTGGTGGGTTGACGAAATACGGGAACATTGCGAAAAGCCCCGGACGCGTATTTCTGTCGCTCGGCACAAAACAAGTGCATGACACAATGATCTTGGCAAATCTGACATCGATATCCATGTAGACATTGCAAGACAGGTCACAATGTAACTAGAACCTCTTCCATCAGAGGGATCGCGGTCGACTCGATATACAACATACATCGACCGAGCATCGCGCGTCGCATTCCTGAGCTAGAATATGTAAAAAAGAGGCAAATACGTCGAGTTCCAATGGCGGCGCTTAGGTGAAAGAAACCAACCCCACACAACGCCCACGCAGCCTGCTCCCCCCTCGATCGCAGCGCATAACATCGCTGCTCGCTCCGCAGCACCTCCAGCTTAGAGCCTGCTTGGCTTTTTGGGACACAGCGTCAGATTCAGCTGCTCGGGCCTGCTCGCCAGAAACTGATACTAGGCACCGAAAACCGGCTAGTAAAACCGTTCTTTGCGCTTGATGTAAATGAACCATTCAGGAGATGGACTTAATGTGTCCCTCTGGCTCTCCGCCGACCCAGACACTGCAATGGCAACATGGCCTGCGACCATCACACAGTCGAACCGCTGCCCGTTGTCGTCCAGCAGTACGTCCACCTCACAAAACCCTTCCGCCATCTGCGTCTGCGAGAGCGCGGGGTAGGAGATTCCGTCTAGCACGTAGCGTCGCTCGAGTTTGTCTTTATCCCCTAATCAGCATCCAATGATCAGCAGCAGAACAGCCAGGATTGGCCGTGGCGGCGTACTTGGTGACAGCTTCTCCCTCTCCTCAGCATCCGGAACCTCTCTGGGATTCGTGACCTCCTCCAATGGCCGCCCTTGCCACCGCCCTTGACAGTTCCACACTGAGAGCGCCGTAATCCACCCGCTCATATCTTCTGGCCCGTAGTAATTCGGGTGCGCATGCGCGACGTTCCCCCAGAACTCCACATCTGGCTTTCCGTCGAACGCCTTAACAAAGCGCTCCAGGATCGGCCGGAGCATGCGCGTCCACGCCGCCGGCTCCGCCCCCATAGCGGTCGGATGTCACCCTATCGAGGAGCTTCTGCCAGTCTGCGCGCTCGCCCTCGAGCGTGACCGAGGGGATGCCGCATATGCACATTATCTCGTAGTGGAAGCACGACTCGAGCGAGGACATCAAGAGCACTGCGCAGATCGTCTTGTCCTTGACCGTCGTCGTCGTAAAGTCGGGCAGGATCCAGTCGACGAGCTTCGGATCGACAACGCTGTTCTGGATGTGGCGCGTCATCTGGCGTGCGAGGCTCCCGAAGTCGACCGTGTACTAGCGCGTGCCGGCCGCGGGGACGGTGAGGAGCTTCCTGGCTCCGTGCGCGACGAAGTGCGAGCGGAGCTCTTCTGCGTGCGTGTTCACGTAGAAGTTGAGCTGGCTGAGGAAGGATATCCACACGTCATCAGGTCTGTCGCTCGGCCGGAGTCAGCACGCGCTTAGTGCGCAATATGGGGACGAGGGCAGACGCACCTGATCACCAAATGGTGATGTCTCTTGTAAGCTGTCAGGACGACCTCGACGAACCCATTGCCCCGCGCGGGCTCGAGTTCTGGAAGGTCTTCGGGTGCGATGGATGTCTGGAGCAGCTCTTGGCACTGTCGCCATTGTGCAAATGCGGCGACCTGGAGGGGTCTCTCCGCACCCGTAGTTTTGACCGGAAAAGGGGTCCATGGAAACTCCTCCGCTGCGTGTTTCGCGACCTTAAAGGTGACCGGCATCCTGTCGTCGCTGTCTTGGAAGTAGCTACGAGAGCATGGGAGCGCGGTCGAGACCGAAGCAGATCGATTGAGGGCGCCTATTCATATCAGATGCTCGAGTCGTGGCAAACAATATCGACTTGTCAACCTTGAGCTTGCACCTGGGAAGTCCCGCCTGGATTGTCAGAGAGGCACGCAGCCAAGGTTTATGTGCCTGTGAGCGCTGTAATCGTCGTGCCTATCCTGGCAGAGAAGCACGTCCAAGGAGCAGGGCGTCGTGCACCGCAGAT
>NW_006767025.1:4491-6403 GCF_000275845.1 Dichomitus squalens LYAD-421 SS1 | reverse complement strand
GCACGTCAAGAAGGATGGCGGCCACGACCGGGACATCTGTGGCTACTGTCGCCGCGTAGGGCACCGCGAGACAGTATGCATGGACAAGTTCCTGAAGAAGCCCCGCTCGCAGAAACTCGCTGCCACAGAGGAAGGACCGGAGGAGCCCCAGGTTGCAGCGTCAATGTCGACGTCTGCGGATGCCGGAGCGACCAACGCCCTCATCGGCCAGCTCATGGAGCAGCAGAAGGCCCTCGCCGACCAGCTTGCCTCTCTGCAGAAGTCTTTTTAGAGCGGGCGCGTGCGAAAGCTGCCGCAGCGACGTCCTCCGGTACAAGTACGGACTCTTCGCCTCCCCAAATCCCTGACCCCTGCCTGTACGATAGTGTTAGTTCGTGTATCATTCCCGAAATAAAACCGTCTAGCTCGCATTTCCGTGTCAGTGTGATACTCAAAGGCAGAAACCGTAGTATACGTTCCACAGCTATGATAGACAGTGGGGCAACGGCCCTTTTCATCAGCCACCGTTTCGTAAAGAAGAACAACGTTTACTTACATAGACTAGCTAGAGATATCCTCCTCTACAACATCGACGGCTCCAAGAACAGTGCAGGCAGCATATCCCATTACATTAGATTACAAGTACTTATGGGCGACTATACGGAATGGCTCGAGTTCTTAATTACAGACCTGGGCCCCGAAGACGTCGTATTAGGTTTACCTTGGCTTCGCAGGGTCAATCCGGACATTGACTGGCAGGAGGGCACCATGGAGGTTGGTGCGGAGGAAACAGAGGCCGAGGCGGAATGGAAACCCGGTATCGAACGGATCGCCGCCAACCGGGTGCAGCGAAGGAAGTGGTGGAAGGCCAAGGTTCTGGAGGACACGACCGAGGAGTTGTGGTGCGCCGCGGGGTACACCTACTCCACTGAGCTCGCACAGAAGGCCAACCAGGACAAGCCCAAACGCACGTTTGAGGAGATCGTCCCGGAAGAGTACCGACAGTACTCGAAGGTCTTCTCTGAGACCGAATCGGAGCGCCTTCCGGAGCACAAGCCGTATGGCCATGCCATTGACCTCAAACCCGACGCCCCAGAAACTCTACGCTCCAAGGCCTACCCGATGTCGCCTAACGAGCAGGAGGAAGTTGATCGGTTCCTCGAGGAAAATCTTCGGAAAGGCTACATTGTCCCCTCCAAGTCCCCCATGGCGTCCCTGGTCTTCTTCGTGAAGAAGAAGGATGGCAAGCTCCGCCTAGTCCAGGACTATCGCAAGCTCAACGAGATCACGGTGAAGAATCGGTACCCTCTTCCCCTCGCGTCGGACATCATCAGTCGCCTGCGCCAGGCCAAGTACTTCACCAAGTTTGATGTTCGCTGGGGCTACCACAACGTCCGCATCAAGGAGGGCGACGAGTGGAAAGCCGCGTTTACGGTCCACGATCGAGGCCTATTCGAACCGCGGGTTATGCTGTTCGGACTTACCAACTCCCCTGCCACGTTCCAAGCCCTGATGAACTCGATCTTTGCTGATCTGATCGCTGCAGGGAAAGTCGCGGTCTACCTGGATGACATCCTCATCTTCAGCATGACACTCGAAGAGCACCGTGCTGTAACCCACGAGGTGCTGAAACGACTCCAGGAACACGACCTCTACCTGCGACCGGAGAAGTGCGAGTTCGAGAAGACAGAGGTAGAGTACCTCGGCCTGATCATCCGTGAAGGCAAAGTGGCCATGGACCCGGTCAAGGTCAGGGCCGTCACAGCGTGGCCAGCCCCCAAGAACCTGCGCAACCTACGCGGCTTCCTAGGGTTTGCCAACTTCTACCGTCGATTCATCCAAGACTTCTCTAAGCTCGCGAGACCGCTCAACGACCTGACCAAGAAGGACGTTCCCTGGACCTGGGGAACTGCACAGCGACTGGCCTTCCAAG
>NW_006767025.1:0-2325 GCF_000275845.1 Dichomitus squalens LYAD-421 SS1 | reverse complement strand
AGGATGACTGGGTAGACCATCTGCCGACGACCGAGTTCGTGCTCAATAACCATGTCCACTCGGGCCTCCAAGTGTCCCCCTTCGAGATCATCTACGGCTACCAGCCCAACTTCACTGTACCCATCGGCGCTCCCACTAAGTTCCCAGCGCTAGACAAGTGTCTGGAACTGTGGCGCGACGTGCGGAAGGACGCGGAGGCAGCTCTGCGTATGGAGAAAGCAGCCATGAAGGAGTTGTTCGAACGTGACAAGCCAAAGCCCCACGAGTTCAAGCCCGGAGACCGCGTCTGGATGGACTCACGGGATGTCGCCATCCATCAGGCCAGCCGCAAACTGGGACCACGACGACTTGGACCATACGAGGTACTGGAACGCACCGGCGAACTCACGTACCGACTTCAACTACCCCCCTCGATGCAGAACCGACATGCAGTCATTCACGTTGACCGTCTCACACTCTGGACCGGGAACGACGTCAACGGCATACTCCCACCACCACCAGAACTGGTTGAAGTCGAAGGTGAACTCGAGTACGAGGTCGAAAAGATTGAAGACAGCCGCATGTACCGCAACCAGTTTCAGTACTTGGTCAAGTGGAAAGGATACGACGAAGGCCAGAACAGTTGGGAACCCGCGAAGGACCTCACTCACTGCCAAGAGTTGATCGACGAGTTTCACGAACGTAACCCCACCGCCCCACATCGAATTGCAGCCTCTATATTCCAATCCCTCCCCTGGCAACCTCTCGTCAACTTCACCACCTCTGCACCCTCGGACCTCAAATGGGCTTCCGGACGGCGCCCCGGCCTCGGGTCCATCGGGGACCGACGGACCTTAGGAGGGGGGTAATGTCACGGACGTTGGACAGACGCCCCTTTTTGTCGCCCATTCCCTTCCCTTTGATGCCCACCTTCTATTTTTGGACCGTTTCCTTTCCTAGCTCATCCCAGTTTGGACACGGTAGATACATTCCCACCGCCGCATGCTATGTTCCCGTGATCGCCATGCCTTTGCCTTTTTCTTCTCGCTCTTTGTTCTCCCTTTGTCATCTTCACTGCCTCGCTCTCGCGCCTTGTCCTTGGTTGCTAAGCAGCCCCTCTAGTATATAAGGACCCCCCTAGGCGCTCCCTAGTCCCCATCTTGACCTCTTAGTCATTGGGACTAGGTGAGTGGCCATAGCGTTGTATTTCCCTTCGAGTGCTAATGTATAACCTGGTCATTGGGACTAGTCTGTCGCTGTCTGCGTGAAGACTAGCTTTCGTAGGTCTTGTGCCCTTGTGCCGGCCTCCGCTCTGCCCTCATCGAGTTTCTTGCTACGTTTATCCCTCTCTACCTCTCTCTATTCCTTTCGGCTCCTTGCCGCTCGCCTACGGGATCGTCGCTGAACGTCGACCCAAGTCTACGCGCCTAGTCACCGCCACACTGGTTCTGTACAGGAGGTGTTCACAATATGTCAGCTCTAGAATACACGAAGTGCGTCCTTACGGACTCGAATCTCGCTACCCCGAGACATCTCCAATGAACTTACCCAACTTGTGTCCTGTGGGTCTTCATCGGCAGAGGTTTGAGGCACTGCGGACCCACAACCCAAGGAAGATGGGCCCGCGCCCGTGGCCTGTCGCGCTGGTCTCGTACCCAGACGTATGGGTGTTACACCCACACCCCACCACCGCAGTCATCCAGACGTCTGGGGCAGTTTGATAGAGAGGTCCTACCTCCCCCCTATTTCAAATTCCCGAGCCCGCGTAGATGAGATAGCTCGCGCGCTTACATGTCCAGGCTCCATGATTAAGCGCTGTGATGAGCAGTCCGGTCACCTTGCAAGCTGTAGAACTGGTAGTAGAACCCCTCACTTTGACATGAATTGCAGTAGATGTGTTGAGGATAGAACTCGTGAGTGAATTGCCCCCAAGGGATAGCTTTGCATTGGGTTTTGCGCCTGTGACAGGGCAATCTGCTTGGCACTGTTACAGCGAAGCATGTCAGCACTCAAGGGGTCGTGTGCAGGTTATGCACAACGAGGACGCAGACTGATGACAAGCTTAGCACACTGGTTCACTGGGGGTCTGGGGGTTCGAGGTCACTAGGGGTCTAGGGAGTGAGAACGCTTGATTGGTACAAGAGGTCAAACTGGGGTGCCCAGTGCAAGACCTGTCCTTATATACTAAAGTACACAGTCGCTGACTAATCGGAGAACAATAGCGAATGGGGACAAAGGAGTCACGTGGTGTTGTGACCACGTAGTACAATGGCAAAAAGAACAATAGTGATGAGAACAATGGGGATATGAAGCATGGTGTTGGAACCATGGTAGGTACGAGTGTCC
>NW_006767024.1:3630-6501 GCF_000275845.1 Dichomitus squalens LYAD-421 SS1 | reverse complement strand
CACGTCGTCGGGGCACAGATGTGGGGAGAGGGTGGGAGGATGTCCACGCGACGTGGAGAGGTGAGGAGAGCCGTGGAGAGGGTGGGAGGACGTCCACGCGTGAGCGGGAGACGTGGAGAGGGTGGGCGACGACGTGCACGGGCGAGAGAGGGGTACCGAGAGCACATCGCCCGCTCGCCCGTGAACATCGCACCCCCTCCCCACCTCTCCACCTCTCCACCTCTCCCGCTCACGGGTGGACATCCTCCCTCGCTCTCCACAGCTCTCGGTACCCGCGCCCGTCGTCGCCCGTTGCCCGCGTCCGTCGTCGCCCGTTGCCCGCGTCCGTCGCCCGCGTCCGTCGCCCGCGTCCGTCGTTGTCCATCGCCCGTGTCCTTCGTCACCCGTCGCCCGCGCACGTCGTCGCCTGTACCCCTCTCTCGCCCATGCACGTCGCCCACCCTCCCCACGTCTCTCCGTCGCCTGCTCGCCCGTGCCCGTCACCTCCCCCTCACGCGGCCTCGGCCCCTTGCCCGCTCACCGGTGCAAGTGCTGCAAGGGCCTCTCCCCGTCCCCCGCCGCCTTCTGTACGTCGTCCCCGCCTCCCCCTACCTCTCGCCCTCGCCCGCTTACCTGCATTTGTCGCCCCTCCCTTCCTTAGGTATCTTGATGTCGCGCGCAGGCTACGCAAGTCGCCGGCCCCTCGCTCGCCCTGTGCTCGCCACCCCCTCGCCCCGGGACGTTGCCCCTCTCTCCCGCTTCTTCTCCCCGCCGCCTGCTCGCCCGTTGGTGTGGCAGTCCCATCCCACTGGCTCTCCACGTCGCCTGCTTGCCCCCGCATGTCGCCCTGCTCACTGAAGGGGCAAAGCGACGACCATGGTGAAGGCACACGTACTTGGGATGTGTACCCACATCCCAAGTACGTGTGCTATCATCGCGGTCGTCGTGCACACGCAGGCACACGTCGTCCCTTCCGCTCCCCGCTGTGGGATATATCTCCCTCCCCCCACGCATTGCCCCACCCTCTACAGCTCCGTCTGATGCGTGGCTGACCACTCACCTTCAGATCTACTCCACGTTCACCATGTCGCCTCTCATTGCCCCTCGTCATCTATCGGTAAGCCTGTTAATTACTCCTCTTTAGCGATCTGCGTCTAGTTGATTGGCACCCACAGACCCTCCTTACCTTGTACAAGATAGGCAATCGTGTGCGCATCCCCGTACGCTGGTCCAACCTGCAGCAGGTACGTACGCACAACGTAGCATGTTCTGCGGTTTTCATTGCTTCGTAGGCGTTGCAGGCTCTGGATTTCGAAGTCGAAAACCGCAAGGGGTTGAAGCGTCGGGTGGTCGCTCCCTCCCACCTTGGCGGGGCTTGTACGACTTTGATGCAGGTGCGTCCTTTCATCGCAAACACGCTCCACATCTACTGATCATGGAGTCAGCCCAAAAACGGGATTATTGCACCTCCCAGCCAGGCGTAGTAAGTGTGGTATCACCTTCCCAACCTTCGGAACTGAGCGATCCAGCAGTGTGGTCTCCCAGCTCAGCCAGCGATGTGGCCTAACTGCGGAGTACCTGGAGAACCTGGCCAAGGGGTCGTCGTAGACCTACATACGTAGACGAGGCCGCTACCGTTCGTCGATTCGCAGATGTGTAATGAAACTCTCCCCTCGTTTATCCAGTTCAAGTTACCCTTCAACGTCGGAAGAGCGTTAGTACTGCTGTGCGGAGTTCATGGCAACGATGAGAGCCTTATACTTGTGTGGTGCGAGTCCCTGTGGCCCTTGTCCCCTTCCGTGTGTTATGTCTACCACCCTGCGAACCCGTGGTTCGTCTCCCATTCCGCGCGTGACCCACATCCTGTTATTCAGTGTCTTTGGACCGACTTGGGTTCAATTGCGCCTGCGCACTGTTCTCCGCATGCTCGACGCCCCTTCCACCGCTCGTGCTTCGCTTTGCGGTGCAAGAGGCCATCACCCGGAACCCACGTGACCGTGGTACGGGCGCCCGTTTCCCGCGCTTGTTCTCCCTGTAGGGAATGTGGAGATGGATCTTCACACACGAGCGCTTAACGGCAACACCCGCCCATCCACGTGAGATGATCTTCCCACCGCAGCTGTAGTGCCTCCCGTTCCCGTCGGAACAGTGCTCTCGTTCCTTACCGTACCCCGCACTCTACTCAACGTCGCACACAACCATGTCTATCCCCAAGAAGTTGCTGGTGAGTCACATCCACGTATTTCCAACCGTTAGCAGCCTCTTACCTGTGTTACCGTAGCCACTCTTCAATGTTTACCGTATCGGTGGACGGGCCCGTGTCACGGTGCCCTGGCGTGCTTTCGAAAAGGTGCGTACGACGCTCACTCCCCGACTTCCAAAGCTGATCGCATTTCAGGGTCTGCGTGCTCTCGAGTTCGACGTGAGGAAGGGGGAAGGGAGGGAGAGACGTGTGGTCGCGCCGGCGACAATGGGTAGCGGTCGCGCTACCCTCTACCAGGTGCGTCTCTGTGTCCCAGCCTCTCCACGTCGTGTCCACATGGATTGGCAGCCTGAAGACGGGATAATCGCCCCCCACGCGCAACCCCAGTCAGTTTTTCCTTCATGCTCTGCACGTTGGGACTTACCTCCACTTTAGCATCGTTCGCGTGCTCAGTACCCGCTGTGGGCTCACCGCGGAGTACCTGCAAAAGTTCGGGAAGGCGTAGTTAAGGGGTGGATAGTTGTACTTGCTCTTGAATCGTTCTGTATGTGTTTTGTAACAATCTCCGCTCTTCATGTTGTCGTATTGCTGTCAGTTACACCGTCGTGTCTGAATCTTCCCTATAAGAAGCTGGGGCGAAGATCTCGGTCTTGGCTGGACGTAGTGTGAAAGCGATACCCTTGTGAAAG
>NW_006767024.1:0-2024 GCF_000275845.1 Dichomitus squalens LYAD-421 SS1 | reverse complement strand
TCCCAGCGCGAATCCGACAGCGTGATCGATGTCGACGCGATGTCTGACGTCCCCGTTGTCAAGACCAAGCCTCCGGTGGAGGAGTCTGACAGGGTTATCGCGATCAAGAAGGAGCCCGGGGTATCCGACCTCGAAGACGACGCACCTCTCGCCGGGCCTTCCAACGCTCCCCTTGCCGGGCCTTCCAACGCACCCCTCGCCGGGCCTTCCAACACTCCCCTCGCCAAGCCTTCCAACGCTCCCCGCACCTCGAAGGTGCGGGCCAAGCAAGCGTTGTCTTCCACCTCCAAGGGGAAGGAAGCCGTTGCGAAGGTCACCCGGAAGCGTAAATTGGTAAATCATTACCACCCAGTGAGGGTAGCGTACTCATTCTCCAACAGGCCGTCGACAATGGGGAGGACGCTACCTCCCCCAGCAAGCCCGCCAAGAAGTCGAAGTAGCATGGGGACGTATGGGTCATTCGAAGGGATGGATTGGCGTCGTTTGCAGAGTGATTGTAAGATCTTGATAACGTTGCAGCCCGGTCGCAGGGTACTTCGGTCGATCGTCCCACTCTGAAACCGTTTGTCGTCGTGATGGCGTTCGTGTGATCGTATGTAGCAAAGCGATATGATAGAGAATTCCGCTGACAGTCCTGTGTAAGCGTGCGCAACGAAACAATGGTTGGCGACTGGCTTCACGACACAGCGGGCGAAAACCTCAATGGCGTGCTTCGTATTACAGACCAGTCTCGGAGTGGTCTCGGCCCGGCGTGCTTCTCCGATGAGATCTGGAGCCAGTACCCCGGTCCCTTCTCTTGACTTCACGGAATGTCTATCGTCCCTGTTCGCCGCAATTGCTGGTTGACTCGTCCTCCGTCCCTGTGCTGCGGCACGGCTGCGGTACCTCCATGGCGTATTTCAATCCTCCAACAATTGAGAACACTCACTCCCTCTCCCCCGCTCAGCATGCCGACATCCCCCAACACGAAAAAGGTTCGCCTGCAGGCCAACACTAGTCCTTGCCTGCAGTGTGCGTGGGCGGGAGTGGCGGACGAATGCCGCTACAAGCACAAGACTCAGAGCTGCGAGCGCTGCCTCGATTTGAAGAACGTCCTCCAGTGCAGCGGGGTCAAAGGTGATTTCCATTCCAGGGTTCTTCCTGTTATTTACTCTGACCTCGCTATAGGCCTCTACGCAGATCGTCCCGATCTTGACGTGCCTACGCTGGTGCGCGACATCTACCAGGCCATGGGGCATTACAACACGAGCCTCAAGAGCGTCGACAAACGCCTCCGGGCCATCGAGAAAGCCCTCTTCACCACCGACGCCTCCCCAGATGCGGAGGGGAGTGCAGCCGAAGAAGACGAATTGGAGGGGGAAGGCGGCGATCACGACGGCGACGAGGTGCCAGAGGACGCATCGGGTTCCCAGGGCGAGGAGGTCGCGGAGATCGAGGAGGCGCAGGAGGTCGAGGAGGATGAGGAGGTCGAGG
Source organism: Dichomitus squalens LYAD-421 SS1 (assembly GCF_000275845.1). Lineage (NCBI taxonomy): Eukaryota > Fungi > Basidiomycota > Agaricomycetes > Polyporales > Polyporaceae > Dichomitus > Dichomitus squalens. Next base: position 551 of record NW_006767024.1, on the reverse strand, counting down.
AGGCGCAGGAGGACGAGGAGGACGAGGAGGACGAGGAGGCGCAGGAGGATCAGGAGGACGAGGAGGTGAAGGAGGATGAGGAGGACAAGGAGGATGAGGAGGATGAGGAGGATGAGGAGTTCCAGCCCTCCTCGGACGAGAAGGACATCACAACCCGTATCGACCGTCGGTACCTTGGCAAGATGATCGCGTCGAACATGTGGAGCAAGGTTGGGATCAGTGCGGGGAAGAAGGTCGCTGATAAGAAGGTCGCTGAGAAGAAGGCAGTCCAGCCTGCCAAGAAGGTGGTGAAGAAGACCCCCACCCCGAAAAACGCCAACGTCAAGAGCGTAGGCACAGTAGCGGTCGTCATCAACCCCAAGGCCAAACCCGTGGACACCAAGGGTAAGGCCAAGGCCAACGACGTCAAGGTGAAGGCCGCAGATGTGAAGGGGAAGGGGAAGGCACTCCCTGCGGGTTCCTCCACGGATAGGCTTAAGAAGCGTAAACCGGTACGGCTCCTTCATCTGCTAGCGTGACGTTCGTCTCTGATTGGCTTCCGCAGGAGGCCG
>NW_006767023.1:0-6860 GCF_000275845.1 Dichomitus squalens LYAD-421 SS1 | reverse complement strand
TGGTTGAGGAACTGCCAGATCACGTCCTCGTGCGACTTGGCTGTCATCGCCGTGGAGCGATTGGTGCTTGTCTTCGCGCGTGAAGATGTGATCTCCTCAAGAGCGGTGCACCGTGGAGAGCGGGATGTCAAAGGACCATTCGAGCGCCAGGAGCCGTGTGGGTGGGTTGAACTTCTGTGCGGCCTCGCGAAACTGGTTGCGGTGTTGGCTCTTGTCGCGCGTGATCTCACCGCACAGCACTCGCCGTACGTCTTCGTATCCTGGCGACAGCTTGCTCTTCGGCACGTTCGCCGCGCCCGGCACCCTGCTCAGCGCCGTCGTTACTTCGTCCAGTCGCGGTACGTCAGATAGGGCTGTTCGAACTTGACTTTGAGGAAAACGACGACCCCAGGAGTTGGGCGAGAGCGCACGGGCTTCCCGCGACTGGTAGGCGGGACGCTGAAATGCGTGCGGCCGACGAAGCCCTCGGATGCCTTTCCGTTCCACTTGCCCAAGCGCGCGATCTCATCGGTGAACCTTCACTTCGAGTATGGTGTCGAGGACGGTGGACGCGGTGGGGATCAGGCCCCATTCGCGTGCAAAGTCGTCGATGAAGGGCTAGGGCCGCGTCTGGAATGCGCGCGTGCACGCGTCGAGGAGGTGCAGGTGCAGACCGTTCTTTTCTGCTGGGACGGCGCCACCTGGCTCGTCGCGCTGGATACGCACGTACACGTACGCAGTACTAGTCAGCACCTCTCTGCTGCGCGTACATGCCCAGGGACGGGAAAGACGATGGACTCACTTTCGAAACCATGCCATTCTCCTGCGCCTCGTCCACAGCCCGCTCCAGCTCTTCCTCTGCATCGCTCGACATGAGCGAGAGGAACCCGATCCGGAGCGTGTATGACAATGAGTTCGTCGAGATTCCTTGGTAGAACGCGACGGGGTGGCTCTTCAGAACGTGCCCACGACGGCGCTCACGACGTGCGCCGTGGCGTCCCCAGGGCTGTTCCGCGAGACGATGCGAGACGAAGACGTGCGGGTCGACGAGAACGCGCTTTCCTTCAATCTGGAAGGTGAGGGTTGTGGTCTAGGGCGCGTGGAGCAGGGGCGTGTCGGACGCGTTGACGAAAGGTACGTTGGCGAGGATAGCGCTGACGACGTCCAAGGGACCACCGATGAGGGAGTTGTCCTGGAATATCCTGGATGCGGGTGAGAGTGCCCGTGTGCGCGGGATAGGATGCCAAGCAAGTGCGGGAGGGTGCGTACGAAGCGTAGGACTCATTGGAGGCGAGCGAGGGCGGAGTCATCCCTCCCTCGGACTCCTGGTTTACGTGGCCCGTCCGGTGCCCGAGATGTTGAGCTCATCGCGCTGGGGCGTGGTCTAAGAGTGTAGTGAGTTGTGGGCGCATATTTGGACGAATATATGGACATACCAGAGGAACGAGAGAAGGCGGAGGTAGCAATCGCGCGGGTAGCGTCAGATTGCTTCGACGATCATAGGGTGTACGAGGACCGCTGAATGTCGGGAATGCGATGTGTAGAAGGAGGCAGGGAGACGTAGTGCCCTGCCCGAGGAGAAGACGGAGAGGAGTAGGGAAAGAGCTTGAGCAAGATTTCGGTAGCGCCGATAGCCCGATTGCAGCGGATTTCAAAATCAGCGTCGCATGCCCTGCGCCGGGTGGTGTGCTCGGATCAGGCCCCTGCCGAGCCCCGCCAGCCTAGTACTCTCCGGCCACCTTCCAGCTGCAGCTCGGGGACACGCTCGCTGTGACTGCTCGAGACGTGCCCCGCCGAGCTATGCCGCTTTTCGAGCTACAGAATACTCAATTTATTACCTGAGATGTTCCCAACACAGGTTCCCGGTATATTCAAGTGCTTCCAGCGGTGGAGCAGAGTTGGGCAATGGTTTCGGTGCGGTAGGGTTGGGGCTCGGCCAGGAATCTCCGGTGATCCGATTCTTACATCCGCTGTAGGATGCGTACCACCCCAGCATCACTAGAACCCTAGTCCTGCCCCGCATCACGGTGCGCACGCGCTTCGACCCCACCCTCCCTTCGACTACCACGTCAAGATCGAGGACGGCGTTGACGAGCAGACTGAGATTTGGCACCAAGAAAGCTCGCAGATGGCTTACGGTGCGCAGCAATATTGCCTACTCCTACGAAGCCGTCGACGAGCAGATGCACGACTGCAAGGAGGAGTGCGCAGACGAGGGCTACTCTATGCAGTAACCCCAGCAGGTGTCTGGTCATAGCTAGTCCTGGGAATCCACCGTATGTTCTAATGGGTCATCAGCCGCTCACGCATCTGTTGACTCGTCCGTACGTCTCGCTCTCTGCCGTATCTGTATCCTGCGCCAGATGGACGCTCCTCACGCACAGCCGTCGTACCTCTCCATCGACATCCCCGACTACTCCATTCCATACGCATACGAAGACAACATGTTCTTCGAGTCGCCCATGTCCGCACCCGAGATGCACACCTACCCCGAGGCGTCCATCCACAGAGTGCTCACCGCGCTCACCGTCGCGACGCGCTCCTACACCCTCGAGGGCGCGATCACGCCCATCTCGTCCTAGCCCAAGCCCCGCACGCTCACATCCCCCGCACGCTCACATCCCCCGCGCGCTCACATCCCCGCGCGCTCACATCCCCGCGCGCCCCCCCTCACAGGTGAAGCGCAGGACCGACTTGCCCCCGCCCATGGGCTCCCTCCGCTCCCCACCCCACCCCTCTCGCGCTCGCGCTCGTCCCCATTCACCTCGCAGTCGTCCAGCTCTGGCTCAAGCTTGGGCTCGGGTTCCGCCGCGGCTGGGCAGCCCTCGTCCCCTACCGACCCTGCCTAGTAGTAGTAGCAACAACTCCTCTAGAAATGCCCCCGCGGTCGCCTGCGCAGGAATCCCGCCCCGACACGCGCGCCCTCGCCCCCGCCCGTCGTCGACTACCCGTTCCTGCAGTTCCCTACGCTCCTCGCGGGCGTCCCTGTCCCATCGGCCTCTGCGTCGACGTCCGCGATCCCCCCGCCCGCGCCGACGATGACGATCGCGGCGGGCCAGGCGATGTTCAAGCTGAATACGGCGCTCGGCGAGGGCGGGGGCGAGGGCAAGGAGCCCGAGAAGAAGCCGATTATGGCGTGCCTCTTCTGCAGAGATCGCGTGCGGGCCCCAGCGCTGCAAGTGAGTGCCTCTTCTTGATGACAGCGGGATGCGTGTGCGCGCAACAGCCAGTGCATGCGCCGTGGGCTCGTCTGCGAGTACCCGAAGGAGTCACGCCGGGGCCAGCACAAGCGCGGGGCGCGTGCCGCGCGCGTCGAGGCGCTCGCGTCCGCGAGTGCGTCCGGCGCTGTCGCGCCGTCTTGGGGGGCCGGCTGTGTCGTCCTCGGCGTCCGCGAGCCCGACGTCGATCAGGCCAAAGCCGAAACCGAAGCCAATGCCCAAGGCTGATGCGAAGGAGGCGGCCCAGGTGCCGTCCTCGCCGCTCACCCCCCTCCCCTCTCCCGCAGTGTGCCGCCCCTCCCTCCAATTGCGCCTCGTCCTCCGCCTCCTCGTCTACCTGATCCTCCTTCGCGTCCCACGGGACGCCCCCCGCTCCTCTGTCCGCCCCGGGGCCGGCCAACGGCAAGACCCGCGCAGACAAGGTCGCGGCGCACGCGGCGAAGGGCAAGGAGCGCTCGCAGTCGCACTCGCTCGCGACGGCCGTCGCCGGGCCCTCCGCGGTGGACATGGCTGCGACGCTGCGCGTCGCGCAGAAGCGGGAGCAGCAGAAGAGGCGCGCTGCGGACGGCGCGGTGCCGAGCGTGAGTGGGAGCGGGCCTGCCGCGGGCGGAGAGGAGAGCGTCGGGGACGGGCGGAGGGGGAGGACTGGGACTGGGGGCGGGGGTCATGGAGGGCTGCAGGGCGTGGATTTGAATATGAGGTTTGGGTATGCGTTTGTGGCGTATGTGGGGCACCAGATGGCGATGGTCGGGATGCTGGTGATGCGGTGAAGGTGCTGCGAGGCTCGGTGTGCGTGGCGGCGCGGGCTGCTGTCGCGCGGAGGAGGGATTCTGTGTTCGGGTGCGCTCGTGTCTTTAACCGGTGTTTCGTCATTAAGGCTGGAATAAATCACAAATCGGAGATGAGGGACAAGCCAATGCGCCGCGAGCGGTCAGTTCCATGACTTCCTGAAAAAAAAGGCTCTGCATGTTCTCTGACTGACCAGACGTGTAGGAAAACGTATCTGGGCAGCGGGTGCCCGGCACCGGCAACGAAAGCGACCCCACGCGGGTCGAATATGCCATGATCGAGGATGCAGCACAGGAGTGAAAGGTCAAGGTAACGTGTATGGCGTTGTTTATATGCGTGCACTCATCCAGCGATTATCAGGGTGATGACGAAGAGCATATAACCAAGAGCGAGTGGCGCAAAACACAGAAGGCGGAACCATGCTCGGTGCTTGTCGGCTCCATGGCGGTTACCCGACAGGACAACCTTGACCAGAAGGTAGCAATATTCCTGAACGGAACCCTCTCCCATGAGCCAGGGTTCCTAGAAATCGCCGGGGATGATGCGTACGAGATGTGGACTCAGGGCGCGCAGACCGAACTTCTCGTGCTGGGCGACAGCATTCAGCGCGCGTTCCTCGCTTGCAAAATAGCCAAGACATACAAAGCCGAAGGGGCGCCAAAGGACGACTCTAATCCGAACCAGCCCCAGCTACCTGCGATTGTAGCTGAGGAGCTCATGTGGCAGAGTATCGCCACCGTACTGCGCCCCTCTGGCCCGTTAGTCCTGGGAGGCGCCTTGGACGCCTACGTTTGCCGTGAGTGCGGTTGTTGTGTGGCGGTCCTATGGTGTATTGATTCTTTTTTTCGCTTTCTAGCTCCCGAAGTAGCCGCATATATGCGCACCGAGCGAGAAGAGCGCTTCAATCGGCTCCGTCAGCTGAAAAGCAATGCTAGGCCCGAAGTAGAATTAGTGCAGGATTCCGAGGAAGAAATGGTGGAGGATTCCGAGGAAGAGAGTGAAGTGCATTCGCAGAAGTCTACCCGTGGATGATGCGCCCATTTGGGGAGACATGAGTCTCACGAAAGGTGCGCTTATGCGATTGTTCACCCGCGCAACCGATGATCTCTCTCCGGTTTGCAGATATGCGACATTGAGGTGTTCCAGCTTCTGTGGGCATATCAGCAAATGTACGTCCGCGACACGCCGATGGCCACTTGCCAGGACTGACCGTGTCTTCTCAGCTCACGGCGAATGCGCTACTTCTTGGGGCGGAACATTGTATCGCAGGCAAGGCAGACATACACGGTGTGCCGAATTAGTGTGAGCGGAGTATTGTCATCGAGCGAAATGCATTTTGTTGCACAATCGAATGCACGAGTGGAGCGCACGGTGCTACTGTTTACTCAGCTGTGAGAACCACCTCCGGCTTGTTCTGCTCGAATGTCTGGCGACGAGACTATTGGTCGAGGGAATCGTGGTTCACAAGAGCAAGCACAACATGATGATCGGACTGGACAATAATGCGACCACTCTCGGAATACGGCCTGCCGCCTCCATCCCCGATCATTCCCCCCAACTAGACACAGCGGGCGGCGCGGAGCCTAAGACACCGTCCGCATGAGGTAAAAACGCGCACTCAGGAGGGCAGAAGACGGGAAATAGAGGGGTGGCTGAAATGGACCCATAAGGAGAAGAGCTAGCCCACTAATGTACGCTTATATCCTACTTCTCAACGTCGTCTATGTCTCCCAGGATCTCCACGTCAGCATCGCGGACACTAGGTGTCCGGCTCTTCTTCCGTTTGACTCTAGGTGAGGGACGAGCGGTGGGCGGTGCGTCTGCCTCCAACTCCGTTGAGCGAATCGGTGTTGGTGCTCGGATTTCTGGAGTAGGGCCCGAGAAATCCTTCCCGGTCATCCGAGTCAACGTTGCAATATCTGACAGTCGCCTCGTCAGCGCCTACTTCCACGTACATGAGTATGGTACGGACCGTATGGCTTGCGATTGTTGAGGCATAATGTAATTCGCGCTGGGTTCTTCGTGTCCTCTGAATTGAACTTGTTCTTGCACGCTTTTTGGTCGCGACCCGGCAGAACATACGAAATCAGCTCGTAATTCTCGCCGAATTGCGACAATGCCTATGCGCAATCTCAGCATAGAGCCTACTGCAACCACACAGCAGGGGGAAGAACTCACATCGAATAATAGCTCAGTCTCTTAGGCGCTCCATCGCAAGCCGCGAACCTTCCTGCAGTACGTCTCCGAGTTTACAGATTTGGTGAAGTCCGACTTGTCTACGTGCGCGTAGTCTTCCGTCCGATGTTCCTCGTCCCGGTTGACGAACAACAAGTCCTCGTCCATGATGGTCTCGCCGTTGGGTCCAATACGGGCCTGGACGCTGTACATCAGGAAAAAGGAATCTCTACAGAGCCGCATGCCACGGCTATGTAGGCTACGTCAGCTCTGTAGCACAGGGCGCTAGCTATGTAGACATCTGTAGCGCTCAGTATTCAGCTCTTTTTTTAGGCTCCCCGTTGTGATTGAAACCCTAGCAAAGTACACACGTAGAAAGACCCGATACTTCGCAATCAGATTTGACCCAGGAGCAGGCTCAATATTGCCCATTCTCATCGAGCGTAGCAGATGTATTTTGCCAAGTCAGCTCGCACCGGCCCTAAACATGGGCGCCTATGACTCGGTACCCCGTCGCTCTGCCCGACGCCCTTGCTTCGGGATAGACTTGGTTCTTGCCTTGCCCTGTACAATCCCTTTGCCTGCCTTCGTTGTCTTCCGCTCTTTTCTCCTACTCGCTCTGGGTTCTGTCTTGATCGTGATATTCCTGTTGCAGCTGGTAAGTTGTACATTTTTTGCTGTAGTCTCGTAAGCCACTTA
>NW_006767022.1:3662-6888 GCF_000275845.1 Dichomitus squalens LYAD-421 SS1 | reverse complement strand
ACTGCAATAACCGAGGCTGTACTACTCATGTGGTACACACACAGCTTCGCTGTGTACGCACTGCTTCTCTGTGCAACTGTGCATCCTGGGAATGTACTGTATAGTACTACGTAGCCACAGATGTACAGTAGTATATATAGGGGACCTCTGTACCCCCAATCTACAGTTCAGTTCACTCGAACATCTCCTCTCATCGCTCTAACAAGCCTCTTACAACCAACAACCCTTCTAGGTGAGTTGCAGGCTATCCGCTGTCGTTGCCACCCGTGGGAGAGGCCTTCGCCCCCCCGGGTTCAACAACCCCTTCACCAGTAAGCTTTGTCTTTGTTTATCTGGTGGCACAGCTCGTTGGCTGTGACAATATCCGACGATTATACCAAACACCCTCTCGGTTAGAGCGATGTCGTTCACACCCCATGTGCATTCGATCCCAAAGTCGTCCACACATTAAGTATATCAAACTCCCCAGGGATCGTGACCGAGCTCTATAACGGTATCGCTTTCACACTACGTCCAGCCAAGACCGAGATCTTCGCCCCAGCTTCTTATAGGGAAGATTCAGACACGACGGTGTAACTGACAGCAATACGACAACATGAAGAGCGGAGATTGTTACAAAACACATACAGAACGATTCAAGAGCAAGTACAACTATCCACCCCTCAACTACGCCTTCCCGAACTTTTGCAGGTACTCCGCGGTGAGCCCACAGCGGGTACTGAGCACGCAAACGATGCTAAAGTGGAGGTAAGTCCCAACGTGCAGAGCATGAAGGAAAAACTGACTGGGGTTGCGCGTGGGGGGCGATTATCCCGTCTTCAGGCTGCCAATCCATGTGGACACGATGTGGAGAGGCTGGGACACAGAGACGCACCTGGTAGAGGGTAGCGCGACCGCTACCCATTGTCGCCGGCGCAACCACACGTCTCTCCCTCCCTTCCCCCTTCCTCACGTCAAACTCGAGAGCACGCAGACTCTGAAATGCGATCAGCTTTGGAAGTCGGGGAGTGAGCGTCGTACGCACCTTTTCGAAAGCACGCCAGGGCACCGCGACATGGGCCCGTCCACCGATACGGTAAACGTTGAAGAGCGGCTACGGTAACACAGGTAAGAGGCTGCTAAGGGTTGGAAATATGTGGATGTGACTCACCAGCAACTTCTTGGGGATAGACATGGTTGTGTGCGACGTTGAGTAGAGTGCGGGGTACGGTAAGGAACGAGAGCACTGTTCCGACGGGAACGGGAGGCACTACAGCTGCGGTGGGAAGATCATCTCACGTGGATGGGCGGGTGTTGCCGTTAAGCGCTCGTGTGTGAAGATCCATCTCCACATTCCCTACAGGGAGAACAAGCGCGGGAAACGGGCGCCCGTACCACGGTCACGTGGATTCCGGGTGATGGCCTCTTGCACCGCAAAGCGAAGCACGAGCGGTGGAAGGGGCGTCGAGCATGCGGAGAACAGTGCGCAGGCGCAATTGAACCCAAGTCGGTCCAAAGACACTGAATAACAGGATGTGGGTCACGCGCGGAATGGGAGACGAACCACGGGTTCGCAGGGTGGTAGACATAACACACGGAAGGGGACAAGGGCCACAGGGACTCGCGCCACACAAGTATAAGGCTCTCATCATTGCCATGAACTCCGCACAGCAGTACTAACGCTCTCCCGACGTTGAAGGGTAACTTGAACTGGATAAAGGAGGGGAGAGTTTCATTACACATCTACGAATCGACGAACGGTAGCGGCCTCGTCTACGTATGTAGGTCTACGACGACCCCTTGGCCAGGTTCTCCAGGTACTCCGCAGTTAGGCCACATCGCTGGCTGAGCTGGGAGACCACACTGCTGGATCGCTCAGTTCCGAAGGTTGGGAAGGTGATACCACACTTACTACGCCTGGCTGGGAGGTGCAATAATCCCGTTTTTGGGCTGACTCCATGATCAGTAGATGTGGAGCGTGTTTGCGATGAAAGGACGCACCTGCATCAAAGTCGTACAAGCCCCGCCAAGGTGGGAGGGAGCGACCACCCGACGCTTCAACCCCTTGCAGTTTTCGACTTCGAAATCCAGAGCCTGCAACGCCTACGAAGCAATGAAAACCCCAGAACATGCTACGTTGTGCGTATGTACCTGCTGCAGGTTGGACCAGCGTACGGGGATGCGCACACGATTTCCTATCTTGTACAAGGTAAGGAGGGTCTGTGGGTGCCAATCAACTAGACGCAGATCGCTAAAGAGGAGTAATTAACAGGCTTACCCATAGATGACGAGGGGCAATGAGAGGCGACATGGTGAACGTGGAGTAGATCTGAAGGTGAGTGGTCAGCCACGCATCAGACGGAGCTGTAGAGGGTGGGGCAATGCGTGGGGGGGAGGGAGATATATCCCACAGCGGGGAGCGGACGGGACGACGTGTGCCTGCGTGTGCACGATGACCGCGATGATAGCACACGTACTTGGGATGTGGGTACACATCCCAAGTACGTGTGCCTTCACCATGGTCGTCGCTTTGCCCCTTCAGTGAGCAGGGTGACATGCGGGGGCAAGCAGGCGACGTGGAGAGCCAGTGGGATGGGACTGCCACACCAACGGGCGAGCAGGCGGCGGGGAGAAGAAGCGGGAGAGAGGGGCAACGTCCCGGGGCGAGGGGGTGGCGAGCACAGGGCGAGCGAGGGGCCGGCGACTTGCGTAGCCTGCGCGCGACATCAAGATACCTAAAGAAGGGAGGGGCGACAAATGCAGGTAAGCGGGCGAGGGTGAGAGGTAGGGGGAGGCGGGGACGACGTACAGAAGGCAGCGGGGGACGGGGAGAGGCCCTTGCAGCACTTGCACCGGTGAGCGGGCAAGGGGCCGAGGCCGCGTGAGGGGGAGGTGACGGGCACGGGCAAGCAGGCGACGGAGAGACATGGGGAGGGTGGGCGACGTGCATGGGCGAGAGAGGGGTACAGGCGACGACGTGCGCGGGCGATGGGTGACGAAGGACACGGGCGATGGACAACGACGGACGCGGGCAACGGGCGACGACGGACGCGGGCAACGGGCGACGACGGGCGCGGGTACCGAGAGCTGTGGAGAGCGAGGGAGGATGTCCACCCGTGAGCGGGAGAGGTGGAGAGGTGGAGAGGTGGGGAGGGGGTGCGATGTTCACGGGCGAGCGGGCGATGTGCTCTCGGTACCCCTNTCTCGCCCGTGCACGTCGTCGCCCACCTCTCCACGTCTCCCGCTC
>NW_006767022.1:0-2192 GCF_000275845.1 Dichomitus squalens LYAD-421 SS1 | reverse complement strand
TCGCCCTTCTTACCTCCGTCGGACTCCAGAACAGAGCGCAGCTCGCTCTCTACCACTACCTCCACACAACATCCCCGACAAGTCGATGCACCACCATCCCTACCCCATCGCCCCACCCTGGGAACGCCATCTCGCCCGCGACCCCCCTCAGAACGGTACCTGCGTCCCAGCACAGATCCCTCAGGGCATGGACCCATCCTAGGTCGTCCCAACCCCTCCGCTGATCAACAACTTGACGCGTCGCACCCCTATTCCCCTCAACAGGACCGCGTTCCCCCCCAAACGACTTCTCATCTGTCTCGGTCTCTCGCTCCACCTACGATCGCCCTCTGATGCCCTGGCCGCCTGGTTAACGCAGGAGTGATGAAGCTGAGAGCGCGATGGAAGGGGAGGCAGGGAAGACACCCACTGAGCAAGCGTGACAGGTGAGTATCGGATACGCATCCACCCGCTCCGTTCCTCACAACGTCCTCCGTGCAATCATCAACTCCTGCCCTGTCGACGATGCGCTCCAACTCGCGCTGACATGCAAGGCTGCCTCTGGCTTTGCCATGCCCCACATCGTCTCAGACGTTTCCATCGGTGACCCCGGTGTCGATGACGGCCCCGACGGTCTCGCGAAATTCTGCCAGTTCATGCTCAACAAGCCAGAGTTCGCCAAGGCCCTACGCGCGCTGCGTCTGCTCGACGGCGCGTTCGCCTGCCCTGCTAGCTCTGGCGGACGGTCTGGATGGGGCGCAGACTTCTCTCCTGCCGGCCTTGTTGCCAAAGGCCTGTCCACCGCGGTGAACCTCCGCGTCCTTCACATACGCGACGCGGAGCCCCTCTTCCAGTCGCATCCGGCCGTTTACGCGGCCATCACGAAGCTCGACCGGCTGAAGGTGCTCTCGTTGTACTACATCGGCAACACCTGACTCAAGGCGATCTCGCAGCTCCAGGGCAAGCTGCAGGTCATCGAAAACGGGCTGTGGAAGGACGGCCCGCGGCCGCAGGGCGACGTGACGCCGTTCGGACGGTACGTCGAGTCGCTGTGGCACATCCGGCTCTGGGAGTGCGGCTACATGCTCGAGAGCGTCATCGACCGACACGTCTGGCCGGACGTGCACACGCTCAACATCGGCGGTCGCATTGCGAAGATATCCGAGCTCGCCCGCGCATTCCCCAACCTCCGCCGCCTCATGTTCCACATGGAGTTCTCCGTCAAGTAGGAGATGGGGCCGGTGGTCTGCTGGCCGGAGCTAGACTATCTTGAGACGAGCGCCCCTATCCCGCTGTTCCCCTCGCAAGTGCGGCGGCTGCAACTACAGTACCCGATTGGTGCGAGGTCAGGGTCCCAGAACGACCTCAAGACGCTCCTGCTCATGGAGAAGGTGAACCCGGTCGTGCTCTCCGTCATGCACTCGCACATGGTCTCGGAGGTGTTCCTGGGGTGGATGAAGAGCTCCATGCCGTTGCTGCGGTATATGGAGACGGTCGTCAACGACGGAGCGTGCGGCCGCACCAGCATGCAGTGGCAGACGTTGGAAGATTGGGTCGTGCGTGTTCTAGCTCATTCTGATTTCCCCGCTTGCGGCGAGCTCACCTCACGTTCCGTACAGGTGCGAAACCTTGATATCATATGGCAGACCTCGCTGGTGGGCCTCTGCATCTCGTACACGGGCGCAGGGTCCACGTCCATGATTTTGGCCCAGCACCGCAATCGCATTATTCATATAGCGTGCCTGCTCACATGGACCATCAGCACTCTGCGATATATCGACGTCGGGAGACGGGTCGAGGCTGGGAGAGGGCAGGGGGACGTGCGCAGGGAGGGGATGGACAGTACGTATATACTTTCACTTTGCACGACTCAGTCTGGCGGGAGACCATGTGTCACAGCCAACGAGCTGTGCCACCAAAACAAACAAGGGCAAAGCTTACTGATGCAGAGGTTGGTGCTGAGAAGCGAAGCAACCAGAGGTGACACAGCAAGAGATGTGAAGAGATGTATTCCCTAGACTAGAAGGGGTAGTGAGGGAGGTAGGGCTGCTAGCTACCTACAGAGGAGATGGGGAATCGACGAGAAGATCAAGTCTGAGGTTCCCTGCCTCAGACTCCCTACTATATATACTAATACAATGGTGCACAGACCAGGTACCTATTGACCATCGTTTGGTCAGAGTTCTCTGCCTCATGTCCTACCCTCTGACCTG
>NW_006767021.1:4726-6982 GCF_000275845.1 Dichomitus squalens LYAD-421 SS1 | reverse complement strand
TCGCATTGCGGCCAAGTGGAAAATAAGTGAGGATCGACGACGCTGGGAACAAGAACAGTGGGCGAGGCGGAAATGAAGAATACTAGGACGAGAATCACGTAGACGGGGGGAGACACATCGGACAACAAGTGGCATGCCAACCAATTGAAGGGAGGCCCCTGCACGTGAGCCAGACCAGTGGGAGGAGGGACGCTTCACCTAAACCGAATGTCGTGACCTACCTTGATGGCGCAATGTGGCAAAAAGAACATCCGAAGACATCATACGGGCGGCGTCACGATGCCGGTTGCAAGTTGATGCCGAGTACGCATTATATAATCATTCAAAGGGGATACAGGTGAGGCACGATAGGTGCACGACCGGCACACGCGAAGAACGTATCGACGTAGAAACTGGCGAGATCGCGCTCCAAATCCACAATGACTTCGTCCCTATCATTGCCTTGGAGAGGGGAGGCGGAAACAATGGCAGATGGACACCCAGGCCACTGCATGAGGACCAGCCGCAACGCGTTCAGGGCGGTCACTCTGCGGTGCGGATGGGTGGCGAAAAGGCCCGAAGAGTTGCCGGAAGGTAGCGCATCCACCGCGCGCAACCAACCCCCCGGAAACACCGTAGCGAGTAGATCTTCTCGAACCGCTTCCTCGGCACGAGATCGGGAGATTGATGGTCTCAGGAATCTGTCCAAAGCCAAAAGCTCATAACGGAAGCCCAACTCGAAGATCTCCCAGATCACTGCGGGCGCGAGAGCCTCTGGAACGTGCTCGAAATGATGTCCATGCCAGTCCACCGGTGCGCGCGTTCCCAGATCGAACTGGTGGTCTTGGAACACGCTCCCAAAAAGGTTTTTGATCTCGACCATGCGCTTTCCAGTACGAGTGGTCAAGCTGGAGTCCTCCGGGACACCGTTGAGGAAGGACCGCCAGTATTGGGCACCGACCCCAGTGGGGCGAGATCCCGGGACACGCAGCAGGTACAACCAAATAGGTCGCGCACGGACCCAATTGGTCAGATATCGGATCTGGCGCGCCTCGTCCTTGGGCCCCAAAATCAGAGCGGGTTCTGGAATCCAATACCCCCAAAGTTGATCCGCGGGTCGGGCTGGCATAGAACGGTCGACCGATAACATGGCCTCAGACCAGCTGGGGATGGCAGGCGGCATCCACTTGTGAGGGAACTCCACAAACTTGTCACGTCCACGGACCTGAGATGGGTGGGGTCCAGGAACCCTTCTACGGTCGTCTGAGCGGAGCCGTTGAGAAAGCAAAACATACAGAGCGGATGAGTTACACTTACAGGGTTTTGAGCGAAGGCTCCGTTGGGAAAGAGTGTGTTCTCCATGCGATTGCGAGCTCCGGGCAGTGCGTGAGCCGGACGCGGACCCCCCTGCGCGCCCGACGGCTTTGGCCTCGCGTATAGTGATCCCTGGACCATAGTCTTCGCCCGAGTATATGGAAGCTGTGGGAACACGGGAGATGTCGAGGTACCCATGCCCACCTTGCATCATGGAGTGGAGGTGGGCCTCCCCGACCAGGCCATGGAATAGACACCCATCGGTGCCCGGAAAACGCGCGAGTTGTAAGGTGCTAGGGGCGACGGGAGTGGTGGACCTCGCAATGCAGATTTCGCGGTGGAGTATATGGGAAGTGCGCACATACCAGACTGGGATCCCTGCCCCGTATAAAAGCTGGACATGCTGAGGCTCGGACGACCAAGCGCCCATCAAAGGCAGATGTGCGCATATCGTTTCGTCTGCGGACGAAACAGATCGCAATCTCCATTGGTACTCCAGATACGCTGAGGCCATAAGCCAATGCCGCTGGAGCTCGGTGACTTGTAGAAGCTGGTCTGGGAACGAGGCAGGCATGAGACGCAGACGCGACAACGCATTGCGCATGGTGACTCCGTGCCAATGCAAATCGGCACATTCCTCCCCACCGCACTTGCGAACAAAGTCCACAATACGCTGAGACATCTCCTCGACCAACGTGCGCAAGGGGGCAATGAATGACGGGGTGATATGCCCAAACCCAGCAACCGGGGTGCCTGTGAGGGGAACGAAATCCGTCTGGGAGGGGGGGGTGAACATCGGCGCCAAGTGATGTGGGGGTGCGATAGGTTTCAAGACGGCGGATAGGTAACCGAACCGTGGCGTGAAAATCTGTGGCCACTGTATGGGGTCGACTGGGCCATACTTCCCGTCGGAGCGGAGAACGACGTCTACGATGCCTTGCACGATTTCGGGGACAAAATCCG
>NW_006767021.1:0-2496 GCF_000275845.1 Dichomitus squalens LYAD-421 SS1 | reverse complement strand
CCCGGATGAGCGTATCCAGAAAATCATCCGGGATGTTGTCGACATGGACAAATTCCACAGCCACTGCAGACCTTGCCCATTGGGGGCCGACCATCGTGTTCGATTCGATTGTGGTGAAGACCCCGCCCAGCCTAATGCCCTCGCCCACGCTTATGAGGATGTGAGTAACTCTCTCTCTGACGCACATGAAAGGTCTGAGAGGTGGCTAACGTCCACTTGTAGTGCGTGCGTAAGGACGGCGATCCGTGCTGGGTCCATGGCAAGTCCTTTCGGAGGCAGCTTACCGGGCTGGAACGCGTTACCGTCGTGTTGCAGGTCGTCACCCTCGAGCCAGCGCCCTACGAGTCCTCTGAACTGACGAATTGGTGCATGGAGTACCTTGGATCTCGTCAGGCTCTGGTCAACAACGTGTTGGCAACCGTGTCTACGGAGGCCACAACAGACAAGGGGGAGGGATCCCCGGAGCTCGACCGCACGCAGTCGTTGCTAGCGAGTGACGTTCCGAACCCGTTTGTGCGCCGACGCTCCACCAAGTCGAGGTCGTCGTACTGGCTCGCTACCAAGAACGCCGCTGGTGAGTGGGTGTTTGCGGACAGTCCCCGCCAAGCCCGGTATACCCAGTGGGTGAACAAGCTCATCCCGCTACGGGGCGAGGGAGGCAGCCAGTCCACCTCCCGGGCGGGAGGGGAGTCCCACCCAGCAAGCGCGTCGAAGGGTCCCTCCACTGCGAGGTCGGAGAGCCGTAGCCAGTCCCAGACGAAGGTTGGGAACGTCTTCATTTACACCGTTGTGAGTCGCACATCTTGCACTAAGCATGAGCGAGGAGTAACATGCCATGGCTAGTCTGGACAACCTCCTGTACAAGTTGAGTTGGACGCCCAACCAGAGGGCCACATGCTCACTGTCAAGATGCGGCAGGAAGCGCTCGTGCAAGCCCTTGGCTTGAATGTGCGAACACGCAACCTGGATCGCAAGATCGAGGTGTACGATCCGATTGCGTCGAAATGGTTCCATCCCTCGCACGACAAGCTCTGGTTCCGCTTGAACGTCAAGGAAGGGCTCGTCCTTCGGGCAAGTGGCGTGCGTTTCATGCCTGGACTGGAGGATTGTGTCCTTAAGACGTTGGCGAAAGCTCTTCGGCCAGGCACTGAGGAGTTGCCCCCTTTCCTTGCCTATGCTGCAGCGCGCTCCTACCCGACCTTTGGGGACCAACCCCCACTCACAGTGATGTCTGCGTCGGTGTCACATCCCACCAACCTTCCCCTTACTCGTGGCTCTTTGGCTGGTCACAGTGCCCTCAAGACCGACACCTCCCGTGTCCGCGGTGGGCGTGTCCCCACCGCTAACGCAATGAAGCCAGGCACTGGCACCGCCTCTCGGGTCAGCCAGGATCCCATCGAGATCTCTGACGACGACAACAACGACAACAACGTCATCGTGGGTCGGCAGACTAGGAAGGACGCTTCTCCTGGGAAGATCGCCAATTCGGCGTCGCGGCAGGGCGCTAGCATCTCCACCGAGGACAAGCCTGCAACTAAGGCGATGAAGCGACGTCGCGCTCACCCTCGCAAGTGGGTGACGGGTGACGTGATCGACATCTCCTCTGACGACGATACCACCCTCCCCGAGCGCAAGCGTGCTCGTGCTCACGCGAGTACGTTCGCGTCGGGCGAAGTGATCAACATCTCTTCCGACGAGGACGGGTCTCCCACGGACGATAAGCGCTCTGGAGCACGCGCGAGTACCTCGACCACGCGCGAGGTCGTCAAGCTACCTACAGACAAGGACACCACTACCATGGGCGACAAGCGCGCTGGCGTGCAGGCGACTAAGTCTCAATCAGGCGACATCATCGAGATCTCTTCAGACGAGGACATCACTCCCACCACCAAGACGCGCGGGCCCAAGCGCGTCTTGCGGCAGGTCAAAGATCTGCAGCGGGTGACGATCCCCCCCCCCGTGAGGTTCCACGGGTCTCGCCAGCGTCCGAGTAGCATGCTTGAGGTCGGGACACATTCCCAAGACAACGCCGCGGCCGCGGTGTCCCTACAGACCGCTGTGACTAGTGCGGTCACCTTGCCTGCGCAAGTTGCCTCAACGTCCTTGGCGGGCGTCCCTCTGGTGACGTCGGCGTCCACAGGTTGCACTGGGGCTGTCCAGAGGGAGAGCTCTCCCTCTCCCTGCGCACCGTCTATGGTAGTGCACCCCAGGGCTTCGCCCAGCGATCGGAAGGGGAAAGGCAGAGCGGAGGATGAGCGTGATGACGAGTCTGACACTACGCTGGTGTGATGCGTACTTCGTCTGCGTACATCGTCCTCCCCTTGTTAGCATCATTCCCCCAGACTTGGGGGATCTGGATCGTTGACACCTTCATATGCTCATCCCAGCGCGTGCGTTTGCTACATACATCCATGTAATTGTTATAGTCTGTACATATACGTTACATATATTGATATTGCCCTCATCACGTCCACTCCTTTCGTATCTCCTGATCGC
>NW_006767020.1:0-6986 GCF_000275845.1 Dichomitus squalens LYAD-421 SS1 | reverse complement strand
GTACCATAGTGCGATGAATAATACGATGGTGAAAGAATTACGACGTATCGCACCATAGGATGAGTAAGAGATGAGTAAGGCATAAACCTGTCTAGACCGTTCTGGAGTAGTACGGATTGTCCTAGACAGTACCAGAAGAGTCCGGAAGCATAGCTATAGTACACGAGCAGAGAGTCCCAAATATGGTAACATACTACATAAGCGACTACAGCTAAGCGCTAGGAGACGCATAGCCTCGTGTAGTCCGGACCGGATAAGTCCAAGTTCAACAGGGATGGTGCAAGGGGACGTGTCAGAGTACGGACAGGGGCGAGAGTGAGACGTTCGAGTACGCAAGTGGTGTGGAAGGGGGCAGGGCTCAGGAAAGGTGCGTTGCGGATGTCCACCCAGTCCCGGCCATTTAAGGCAAGGGAACGGGCTATAAACCTGCGGCCTTTGGGTACGATTGCGTCCCTGGGTCTCGCCTCTTGCGCCGGTCAGGTGTACGTCTGGCGGTATCCCCGCCATCCGTCAGAACTCCCCCGCCCCTAGAGCGGGCGGGCGCCCGCAGCGCACATTTCCAGTGGGATCTACGAGAGCGCGTAGGTTACATGCCTTGGGGACAGCTCTAAGTTAGCAGACTATGTATAGTAGAGTAGGGTATAGGTATGCATGATGGTGTCGTCCTGCAACAATAGTGCAAAGGGGTCAGCGTGTTGTATACCGTGCGAGTAGAAGGCGGGAGAGGTGTCTTAGGGTTGCGTCTTCCATGTTGTTATGCTTGGCGTCTTGCCGTCGTTTTGGGTGCTACATTGCCGAAGGTGTGTTGCAGGCGTCGTGTTGCACTGACAAACTTGAGCAGCGGGTGGATTGCTGATGGTGCATTGAGGAGGAAGGATAGTGCATGGCCACGACGTCCGAGGCGTGACAGGTGTTGCGAGCGTACTGAAGCATAGGCAGGGCATTGCAGCAGGAAGTGTATCACCGTCTCTGGAGCTAGGTCGCATGCCGGGCAGCGTTTCGAGTCGACCCGTGCGATTCGGTACAGGTGGTCGTTGAGGGGAGCGTGTCCGGTACGGAGTTGGAAGAGCGTCGCGGCCTGTCTCCGAGACAGGGCTCTTATCTTCTTCATATAGGCGGGGGAGGGGAGCGACTGGTCGATGAGATGCAGCTTGCGGCCGCGTTTGGACGCCTTCCATTGCTTCGCGCTTTGCTCGACGAGGGCTTCTAGGTGTGCCTGCTTCACCTTGGTCGCACTCACAGGGAGTGGTTTGCGGAGGAGGGAGGGGAGGGATTTGGGTGCACTTGACTTTCCTTTGGCTGCGCGCTTCGCCGCCACGTCCGCCAGCTCATTCCCCTCTATTCCAGTATGCCCTGGGACCCACCGTAGGGTGAACGCGGTGCGTGGGGCGACCTTACCCTTGTCAAACAGCTCTTGGACCCTGTGGTGGAAGTAGTCAGTGAGGTAGTGGCTGGGTCTCGGACGTAGCTGTGTTGATGCCTCTATTGAGGACTTATTGTCGAGTGCAACTGAGGGGTTGTGCACGGCTTGGCGTTCCTTCCGTAGCAGCTGTGTACCTAAAATAGAGCCTATAATCTCCGCCTCGTATATCCCGTGGTGCTTGTCGGACCCGAGGTGATAGTAGAGGGTCTTGGTACGGGAAGACCCCGCCCTCAATAGCACGGCCGATGCACCGACCTTGCCTCGCTTCTGCGAACCGTCCGTGTATACTAGTATCTTGTGTTGTCGCGCCCATTCTTCGTCATCGTCCATGGCTTCGTCTTTTGAACTTGCGATGTGGACCCGATGTGCCGGGGTCCATGCAGGGTGGTGCCTGACGGCCTGGACCTTCTCCATGTGCTGTGGGATGTCTGAGTCGGCGTACAGGTGGAGGAGTTCATGCAGTTGCGAGCGGTGTTGTTGGACATAGCGGGCTGCAGCGCGTTTGACATGCGGTGATAGTGGATGCGTGCTTGGGAGGGTGCACATGCGAATAGTCGCTCTCTGGCAGAGCTTGTCTACTAGACTGTGAAAGGGTAATAGGTCAGCGTGCACGGCCATCACATCAGTAGCTGTGGTTCTCATAGCTCCTGTTATCAGGAGCAGAGCTTCCCGTTGTACACGGGCTAGTTTGTTTACCGCACCGACTGAGCCGCTGCGACGCTTCTGACCCGGGTGCGTCCGGATCGGAGTGATGAAGGTGTCGACCGCATATAGCATACTGGGAACTGCTACTGCAAGATAGAGACGTCGGACCAGCTCTGGTGTGAGGCCGTACTGAGACCTGGCGAGCCTGCGTAGGGTCGCTACCCAGACCATTCCTTTGCCGAGTGCATGCGCAACGTGTTGGTGATATCGGAGTCGGTAATCCATTAGAAAACCGAGGAAGCGGTGGTGATCGGAGGGCTTGATGAGGGTACTGCCTAGTTGGAGTGCCGGGCCTAACGAGTTTTTGAGAGCGCGTGAAGCATTGAGGAGGCCGAATTTGTCGAGAGAGAATCTTAAGTTATGTGTACGGGACCACTCGTTCGCTCCCTGTGGCCTTATAAAGAAGTCGGTCAGCTTCCTGTGTGTCTCGTCGAGCGTGTACCCTATCGCCATCAGCGCAACGTCATCCATAGATCCCACAGCGAACTCTCCTCCCTTCCTGTTAGCACTGTCGATTAGATCAGAATTGTAAAAACTGTAGAGGATAACCGAGAGTGGGCAGCCCTGGTCAATGCCGCTCAGAATGTCAATGGGGTCCGAGGTGTAGTCGTCAAACTTGAGGTGGGTGCGTCGACCCCGAAGCTTCTCACGCAACCAATCCACTATCTCTTCCGGTACTCCGCGTTTCCGCATGTCGTGGAAAAGTTGTTCTGGTGTGGCGGCCGGGAAGGCGGATTTGATGTCTAAGAAAAGGATGGAGACGACTTTGCCTCTGCGCCAGGCGTCTTTGACTGTCTTCGTGACCAGGTGGATGGAGTCCGTCGTCGTGCGACCGGCGCGACCTCCAAATTGGTAGTTGGCGAGCATAGAGTGGGTTTCGGCTTCGTACATGAGTATGTCAGCAACACAGCGCGATAGAATCTTTGAAATGCAATTAAGGAGAGCAATAGGGCGATAGGACTTAGCGGTGGTGTAGTCGGTTTTGCCTGGTTTGCGCAAAACTACCGTATCGGATGCCTTCCAAGAGTCTGGGTAGTACTTGAGGTAGAAGGTCGCCCTAAAGAGCCTGCCAAGAATCGGGGTTAGTGTGACCTCGCAGTGAGTGTATACCTCATTTGGTATGCCATCCGGGCCGGGTGCCTTGAATGCGCGCAGGGAGCGGATTGCACGCTCGACCTGTTCGTCTGAGATTCCTGTAAAGCGATACTTAGGTTCGGGGTAGCAGTGATCAGCATCCAGTATAGGGGCGGGGCCAGGAGGTAGGAAGAACGCCTTTCGAAACTCTTGACATTTGGCGGCATTGTCTATCAATACCCGGTCGCTGCCCATAGCTTTGAGGGGGGGAATACGTGTGCTACCACCGTCTGATGCTCCCTTCTTGGTAAATCGATGCGCCGCCCATATGGAGTGAACGTTCACAGAGTCCAACCAGGAGGTCCAGCAGTCCTTCTTTGCAGCGTCGATGTGCTCTGCGTAGCGATTGCGGTATTGGTGGTACTCCCTGTGTGTAGGGTGTTGAGGGTCGCCTCGGTGCTTGTAGGCTATTCGGCCGAGTCGCTGCTTGGTCTTGCGCATGGCAGCGAGATCCTTGGACCACCACCGCTTTGAGAAGGGCGACGGTCGAGTGTAGGGAACCTCTTTCTCGACTGCGCTGTTGATGGCCTTCATTAGTGCAGAGAGCGTGCGATCGAAGTCGTCCTTTGTCCGGATCTCCTTTGGTGGTTCATTGTCCTGCAGTGCAGCACGGAGGGCAGTATCGAATGCCGCCCAGTCCACGTCTCTAAAATTACGGCGCGGTGGCAGGGCCGAGTTAGCCAGCGGGAGATCGAGGATCGTATGTATGGGGAAGTGGTCAGTCCTGGTAGGGCGTAGGTGAGGCGCTGTCTTGCAGGATCTGAGGGATTCGATAAGGTCACTAGAGCAAAAGACGTTGTCCGGGCGCGTGAGGTTTTTGGTGCGGGTAGCTTCGAGTGTCGGAATGCCGGCTGGGAGTGCCATTTCCAGTCCGAACGAGGCTATGTGATTGAGGAGGCGTTGCGAACGGTCGAGGCCTTCCGGGGTGAAGAGGTGATGGTTGCGTGCCTCATCCCAGAGTGGGTTGTGACGGTTAAAGTCGCCTAGCCAAAGGAGGGAGTTAGAGGTCGGTCGCTCCTCCTCGGTGTCGCTGGGTAGTAGTCGCCTCGTGGCTCTGGCTGTCGCATGCAATGCCCGGTCGTGTTCGCCGTCCACGTAGAGGTTGAAGATGTGAATGTTGCGGCCACACGAGCTGACCGTGACTGCAGAGACGTCCGGTGATGGGACTGCAATCGGGCACCATGCGTTGGATGAGATGCGGGTGTTGATGAGGAGGACTGAGCGCGTTCTGTCTGCTTGGTCGTGGTGGCCAGTTGGGTATACCACCGTCCATCGTGGGTTTGCGCGCGTGAGCTTGAGGTGGTCGATGTACGGTTCCTGGATTGCTAAGATGTCGAAGTCATCCGGCGATGCTGAGTGCAAAAGATCTAGTTGCGCCAGAAGCGACTTGTTGACGTTCTGCTGCCAAATTCTGAGGAGTGTGTTAGTAGTAGAGGTGTTCGTCTGCGACGTGTTGCTGGGCAACTCATGCATCTGTGCCTGATCCATTGGATCTCTGCGATGCGAAAGGGAGCTGGGTCTGCGTCATGCGGGCTTGGTGTTTCTGTACCCTAGCGCGCTGTGTCAGCGCACTTGGACCTTTGTCAATCGCGTCCACAACAAACTCGCTCAGCTGCCCTCGCGTGATTGACGGTGTCCTGCTGTTCACCTTGGGGACCCACAAGTCGGGGTCTGCTGTGGGGAAGAATTGCAGACTGTTTTCGGGATGACGTGCGTCCGCTCTGCTCAGGTGGTCTAGGAAGACCGGGCAGTCTCGATCCCAGACCGCATGCCCCTTCTCGTTGCAGTTGACACAATGGTGCTGTTGTGGGTCTTTCATCGTACAGTCTGCCGTCTTATGCGCTCGTCCGCATGTGCCGCATGTATCGTACATCTGGGGGCATTCCTTTGCTAGATGCCCGGCGTCATAACGATGGCACTTTGCGCACCGCATTGGTTCTGCGAGGTTCTTCCTCACGCTTACATGGCGGCCAGCTAATATCAGGCCTGCCCTTATAATCTTATTGGCTGCCTCTGGGGAGGAGACCGTGACCAGAAGATGAGCAAAGCGCTGTTCTCGGTACCGCCTGTGAACCGGTTTGATCCAACGTGCCTCTAGAATCGCTCCTTCATCCAGACCCAAGTCCTCTTCCGTACGTCGCCATACCTCCTCCCGGGAGGGGTCGAAACCGACCGGCGTGAATTCTGCTACTAGCTTGTACTGCCGTGGGCGAATTTTCGCTTGCTCGCTCAGCACCGCTTCGAATCGTTGGGCATGAGCTACCAGCCATTTGACCAGCTCCGCAGATGCCATCTCTAATACTACCCCTCCATTCCGGAGGGTCTTCGCCGCTGTGAAGCGAAGGCCCTCCGGGATGTCTAGCACTTCCCGCGGTAGAAAATCCAGCGCCTCGTTCGCCTTCGCGAGGATGGTGACCTCCGATGGGGCATCGCCTCCTCCCAACGGGAACCCATCGACCAGTATCTGTCGCGCGCGAATGCCCTCGCGGTCTACGACACTCAGTTGCGCGGCTCTCGCAGTGCCAGGGAGGGAAGCGCGCACAGCGTCCGCATACAAGAGGGGGGTGGGGTGTGGGAGCGACTCACCGGGTGCCATGCCGGCGCGATCCCCACTGCGCAGGTCTTCTACTGCTGCAGCTACCTGTTCCTTCAGAGATTCCCCAGTCCCTTCTAACTTGCTCGTGAGCTCTGTAATGCGGTCCCCTGCCGCGGCTACTCGTTCTTCCAGACCACTGATTAAAGTGGTAGCCTGTGCTTCGAAACTGGTGAGTACAGCATCCGTTAAGGAATCACTCACCGCGCCCTCTATAACCGTTTTCGCGTAAACCGCCAGCCCAATGCAGCATTCCGCCGCCCACTCATTCTTGCCCACTAAGGCTACCCCAACATGTAGAAGTCCTGTAATCAGCCCTTCGGCGGTAGGATCTCCTGCAGCAGGCACCATCTCATTCTTGCGCAGCACTCTCAATGCGTCTTCTATCGTCTTGATCTTCCCATACGCTGCCGTAAACGTGTCCTCGGTTGGGGGCCGCATCTGTCTTGCGGGCGGTACGCCCGTCGATGCTGGCGCCGACGTCTTCTTCGACCGCGAAGTGACTTGTGGCGATGCCGTCCCACCCCGTCTGACCGGTTCTGGAGGCATTCTGTTATTGGTAATTGCGTAGTGTTTGATATAAGCTAGTGTGTCGCCCAGAGGGAGAACTGCCCGCACGGCGTAGCCCGCTCCTATTGGCTGACGACCGTGGGAAAGTTGTCGCTGGTGGTGGTACGAGTTAAAGGAGCCCCCCGCTGCGGTAGTATTGGAGGACATGTCGAGCACAAGACGATGAGGTGACCTCCCGGTGTGCAGGGGTATTTGAACTACGGAGAGCCTGCGATGTACCTTCAACGGCCCCGGCGGTGCGGCAAATGACTCACGAGCGAGTTACTCTGGTTCCCACAGCATGTTCCGAGGGCTGCTTGAAGGCCACTTCTCCGAAAGATTTTCCTACAGCTGCTCATCACGGAATCAGCGAGAAGCATAAGTGATTCCTGTGAACGTTCTTGGTATCTATTCTCCGGGGAATGGCGTACACAATGCACCGCCTGCGTATACCGAACGGGAATGATTGCTGGGAATAGGATACCTTCTATGTGCGAGACGATGATCCACTCGACTATGTTAACACGTTCACAATTTGCCAATGCACCGAAAATCAAGGGGGAGTGGGTCCTCCATGCTTGG
>NW_006767019.1:4924-7408 GCF_000275845.1 Dichomitus squalens LYAD-421 SS1 | reverse complement strand
TGGGTGCATTGCATAGGCCAAAGGTCATAACTGTTGGTTCATACAGTCCCTTGTGAGTGATAAATGCGGCTTTCTCTTCGTCTCCTTCGCGAATGTGAACATTGTTGTAGCCCCACCTTAGGTCGAGTGAGGTGAAGATCGATGCGTGCGAAAGCCTATCCACAAGGTCTGAGATCTGGGGGATCGGAAACTTATCCTTCTTTGTGACCGCGTTCAGTGCGCGATAGTCCTGGACCAAACGTAAACTCCCATCTTTCTTACGGACAAAGAAGACGGGGGTGGCTGTAGGACTCTTGGACGTGCAGATGCAGTCTTTGTCTTCTTGCTCCATGATCCAAGCTTCAAGCGAGTTCCGCTCATCGAGGTTGAGCGGGTACAATTTGGCCGGCTTGGGGAGTGAGGCTCCAGGGACTAGTTCGATTGCATGATCGTAGGGCTTCCGTGTTGGCTTTCTTTCCGAGGCTTTCTTGGAAAAGACATCGCCATACTGCCGGTATTGTTCTGGTACATGGTTTGACCAGTATCCGCGGTCTTGTTCGCCTTTTGCTGCAGGATTGGTATCCTTTTTCTCTTCTAACCTGGCTCGCATCTGACGAGCACTTGGATCATCGGAGAAGTTCACCCAATGAATAAACTGATCAGTGCTCTCCCAGGATTCGGGGCCGAGGTCACCGTACTGATCTTGTGCAACATCTTCCACTCGGGGAAGTTGTAAACTCCGTAATTCTTCGTCCTGCACTGTGTGCCGAGTGCATGTTGAGGGGCAGCATGTAAACTCAATGTTCCCCGCATTCCAATCGAGCTCAGGGTTATGTTCACGTAGGAACGCCATGCCGATGATGATGTCTTGCCACCTGATGTCTGTGACAAGGAAAGACTGCCAAGCAAGGTGGTCTCCGATATGGAGTAGGCAACAGACATAGTTAGTGATCAACCCTTTCTTATTCTCAGTGGCATCTGCATTGAAGACGCGTACATCACGAGAGAGACGCCGTAGGGTGAGTCCGCGTTCTTGAACAAACCGGTGGTGGATAAAACAAGAGTAGGCTTCTGAATCGAGGAGGGCTTCTGACTGAACTTCATGCGTACCTTGAGTGAGGAAAACTTTGAGATCGAACGAATTTCGCTGATGCGAGATAAATCACATTTGAACGCGGAACAAAAGAGTCCTCTAGGTCTACGCTATGATTACAGAGTCGGATACTTTGGTCAGTCTTCAAAGTACCTGTTCCAGAAAATCCTCCTCAGATTCCTTGACCTCGACGACGTGTGCGGTGGTCTCGGTTTCCGGTGCCTTGCCTTTTTCTTTGGCGGTTATAAACTCCTCGAGGGCCCTGCGAATCTACTCCCATTTGTCTTCATCGGCCGTGTCCATCGTGCGTACCTTGGTCGGAGCGGCCGGTTGCTTCTTCATGTCCGGGAGTTTGTAGTAACCCGTATACTGAGGGTTGCGACACTTCTGGCCTGTCGTAAACTTGTGCTTGCCGCAGCGGAAACAGAGCTTCTTGTCGAGCCATTCGAGTTGTTCCTTGGAGAGCTTTTCCGGCTTGCACATTACGTCGACATCCATAGCGTTGGGGTCCCGTGAGGGGCGACTAGTCGTGTGCTGCTGCGAAGACGACTTGGCCTGGTTTCCACGACTTTTTATTTCCAGCTCAAGCACCCAGTCCAGGTAGTGTTCCCGTTTTGTCGGGATCACCATCGGGTTAACTTGCCGCATTGCCGTCATAACCACAAGGATCTGCAAGTTCTTGCCGACCTGGTTGTCGATGCGCTGGATGAGTTCTACATCAGTGTAACCAGACTTTGATGCGTAGCGGCGGAAGTTCTCGGCAAACTGAATGACCGTGGAGTGAGGTTTTGAGCACCACTCATCCAGTGATGTTTGTGCCGTCTTCTCCAGAGCCAGTTGACAGTAGCCTGCCTTAAGTCGGTTGACGAAGTTGGTCCAGGATCCAAGGCTTCCGCCGTTCGATGCTGTCTCGACGTAGTCCTCGACGTAGTCCTGCGCACCGCCTTCTAAGTACATGAGGGCCAGGGTAATCTTGTCATTGTCCGTGGTGATGTTCTGGACACGGAACCAAAGGCCCATCTTCTGTAACCATTGTTCGAGAGTGATGTCCGAGCCTTTGTTTCCCTTGTACTTGGGTGGTTCTGATGCCTTGATACGCAAGGCCTGTGATACGACAGGGACCGGGGTGGTACTGATACCAAGCGTGGTGCGGGTCGACAGGCCTTGCTCCAACTGTGTAAACTTGGCTGCGAGTTCCTTGTACCATTTGACAAGCTCCGTGTTGTTCCGGTTGAGAACCTCCAGGTCCGCATTGACAGTGACCAGTTCCGCCTTCAGCTGTTTGTTCTCTTCCACAGCTTTGAGAGCGAGGTTCCCAGCAGTGTCAGCCTTGGTGTGAAGGCCTGTCATAGACGTGTCCAACTCTTTGAAGGTGGCGTGGGTGGTGTCGCACTCATTGAGGAAATTGTTCC
>NW_006767019.1:0-4259 GCF_000275845.1 Dichomitus squalens LYAD-421 SS1 | reverse complement strand
GACGTAGTCCTGCGCACCGCCTTCTAAGTACATGAGGGCCAGGGTAATCTTGTCATTGTCCGTGGTGATGTTCTGGACACGGAACCAAAGGCCCATCTTCTGTAACCATTGTTCGAGAGTGATGTCCGAGCCTTTGTTTCCCTTGTACTTGGGTGGTTCTGATGCCTTGATACGCAAGGCCTGTGATACGACAGGGACCGGGGTGGTACTGATACCAAGCGTGGTGCGGGTCGACAGGCCTTGCTCCAACTGTGTAAACTTGGCTGCGAGTTCCTTGTACCATTTGACAAGCTCCGTGTTGTTCCGGTTGAGAACCTCCAGGTCCGCATTGACAGTGACCAGTTCCGCCTTCAGCTGTTTGTTCTCTTCCACAGCTTTGAGAGCGAGGTTCCCAGCAGTGTCAGCCTTGGTGTGAAGGCCTGTCATAGACGTGTCCAACTCTTTGAAGGTGGCGTGGGTGGTGTCGCACTCATTGAGGAAATTGTTCCAATGTTCATATATCTTGCTGCCGAGGACGTTGTAGACATTGACCACTTTGCGCCGTGTGATGTCCCTTGTCACAAAGATAGCCCAGTCAACGTAAGCTTGCTTGTTGATGCCTAAGCTATCTGCCGAGGCGCGGATAGCGTTTTCCAACGAGTCGTACTCAACCCCGGCGTAGATCCATTGAATTTCCGGGTACGCTTGAAGCGTGGCAGTGGGTGAAGCCGGGCGGGTGTGTGCCAGTGATGGAGCCGGGTGGGTGTGTGGCCCCGGATCTTCCGACTCAAAGTCATCCTCTGCCAGAGGGGCATAACGAGAGCCTGAAGCCATTGCGAAAGATATCTGAGATACAAACTAAACGACAATCCAATCTAAGTACCCAAAACGTTCTAACTCGACTAGAGCTTCGACAACACGCTCAAAGTTTTGTCCAAGTCCACTAAACTTGACCTTCCCAAACTTGTTGCAGAACCAATCGATGTTCTGTTGCTGACTGCAAGTCCACGAGGTGCCGTTCTCCGTGATGTTGTCGAGTATCCACTCGAGTCTGTCGCCGATGCGCTGGAGGACAAGCCGATGATTGTGGGGGATGTCGAGCAACTGATCCTTACGATCGAAGATGGCTTGCAGTCTTTTGATGACGGCGTTGACCATTGAGCTGATGATAGCGAGGAGGTCGACGGGATCACGACGTGCGAAGGAGGGAAGAGATGGTGCAGTGATACGGTACTGAAGAGGGACCGTAGGGATTGAGGGGACAAAGACTGGTGGGGGTGTGGTGAGATGTGCCGCGAGCGGTCTGTCGAGGGGTTGGGAAGAGGGTACAGATGGGAGGAGGGCCTTGCGACGAGGGACGATAGCGGTATGCCTATATTGACGGCGGCGTCGAAGGCGATCTGAGGTGTCGTCTGCAAGGGCGTGGTCAATCTGTGACTGGACGTCGAGGTGACTGTGTCTCTTGAAGTGATGATGGGTAAACTCCGGTAAGTCCGAGTCAGAAGAAAGGATAGTGGGGGGGATGATAAATGTTTCAAAAAAACTCCTGAGAGAAGAGATCTGGTCCGCAAGTGGTTGAGACACTCCATGGAGGGGATGGGTAAGAGACTTGATCTAATGTCACAGCCAACGAGCTGTGCCACTGAACAAACAACGACAAGTTTACTGATGCAAAGGTTGGTGCTGAGGAGTGAAGCAACCAGAGGTGACACAGCAAAGAGATGTGAAGAAGTATATTCCCTGGACTAGAAGGGGCAGTAGAAGGTAGGGCTGCTAACTACCTACAGAGGAGATGGGGGATCAACGAGAAGATCAAGTCTGAGGTTCCCTGCCTCAGACCCCCTACTATTCATACTAATCCAATGGTGCACAGACCAGGTATCTATTGTCCATTGTTTGGTCAGAGTCCCCGCTGACTCATGTCCTGTCCCATGACCTATGACATCCTTATGGACTAATATCTGAGTTGTTTTAAGTCTGAGCCCCTTCCAATGAGTAAGCGCCCCTGCTGACACACCAGTCACCTGCCAGTGAGTGATCATGGGTGCTCCCAGCCCTTCACGAGGTCTGGGGTTCAAATCCGGCTGCTCCAGTTCCCAATACGAGTTGTCCGTAGTTAGGGTGCGCATCTACCTTAGTGCACATGACCCCCCATCACGTGGCACAAGAAAACTGTGACAGAGTGACATATATAGTGTCATTCTCAAAGCGCAGTTTAAACGCGACTATAAGCTTATCATTTTGATAGAAAGAGATCTCAGCAGTGCTTGCACATGCTTCTAATCCATCCTTGAGCAATGCTCCTAAGCAGATAAGCTTATACGTGAGGTTGGGCACCATAGCGACTTTTGTCAGCTTTAAGGTAGTTCCAAGCTCAGTTGGTATGATGACTGTTCCTTCGCTAATCATAGTAGTAACACCATATGCCATGTGTAATGATTGAGGTGTACCATAGTAATGGAAGTCGACATAGTCGTCGAGACAGAATGTAAAGTGCATTGAAGCACCTGAGTCGATCATCCATACTAGGCTGGGACCATTGTACTCAGTCGATGTTCTGCCTTTTCCTTTACAGCGCGCACACTCAGTATAAGAAGAGTGGTGAAGACATATATTATCTTCTGTAGCTAATTATAAGGGCGTAGCTACAGATACATCATTGCGCAGACCATCTATTCTACGAGAGAACTTGCGACACTAGTCACTGCAGAGTGCAGGCAGTCAGCATACGACTTATTAGAGGTCAAAGGATGGCAAATATACTAGGTCCTTTCGAAGAAATTGTTGATCTCTTCCTCAGCATTAGTTAGGCCGAGGGACACAGTGTTGTCCGCCTCGTCCATGGGATCGTCCAGATGCTCCCTTAGGGTTAGAGCGAGCCGCTCCTTGAGCGTGCGCTTGCGCTTGGGTGGCGGCACCAGCTCTTCTTTGTCCGAGAACATGGGATCTTCCCTATCCATTGTCAGAGGACTTGGTGCCTTCATATTTTCAAGCCTTAACGCGGCAGTTCCACTCCTGATTGGAGATGGTTTGCAGCTGGTGTCCAGACTGGACAGGCTGATGGACGTGCTGGGGACGTCCGAGAAGATGGTTTCTGTCTCGTGCAATGTTTGGGAGGAGGTCGTTGAGGAACCTGTGAAAGTGGGCAGCTGCTGCACGAGGTCTCTAATGTCCGGATGTGTTCGGGGGTTGCCGGAATATCGAGCTCCTCTGCGAGGGATATGGCACGAGTGAGCAACAGGTACTTGTTATTGCCTGTGGCCACGCAGACCGGCTTGCGCAGGAGGGCGTGCGGATCCAGCACCAAGTCCGGACCCTGAGTAATGGTTGGTGTGGTGACGGTGTCAGCAATAAATGCAAAGTGTGCATATTGGTGCACACCTTGCTGCTGTCGACGACCACGTCCACCACGTTGCCCACAAGGGTGACCTTGTTGCTGCTGCTCTTGAGGGCACTGCTATTGCTGCTGCTGCTGCTGCTGCTGCTGCTGCTGCTGGTGGAAGGAAGGGTCGGGCCCGGCCCTTGCGCTTGACAGCGCTGAGCTTGTTCGCACTTGTGCACAGTTGGCCCTGATGGCCTTGATGCTGCTCCCAATGGAGTACGACCTGCTGGTGGATCCTAGCAAGAGTGATTGCCTTGATTGCAGTCTTGCTCGTTGCAGGCTTCAAGCCAGTGATATAGAGCTGGATCATTAGACCCATGTTGGAAGAGAGCTTTGCTATAAGCATCATGCCCTTGACATGGTCGGCAACGATGAACTTGTTCGTCTCGAGACGATGGAAGTACGCCTCAAACTTGTCCAGGTTGGGGACAGGGTTCGAGTCGGCCAGAACGGTGAGAGCAAGGGCAGCCCGGAAGTCTTGGTAGATAGCTGGCACGCCAGACTTGCCATAGGTGGTCTCAAGGTAGTCCCAGATCCCCTTGGCAGTCGTCTGAGATGACAAAGCGCTGTACACGCTGGGGGCAAGGTGAAGGCTGATGTTGCCTTGGGCCTTGAGGTCGGCATCGAGCCAGGCCTTTTGTCACAGCCAACGAGCTGTGCCACCAAAACAAACAAGGGCAAAGCTTACTGATGCAGAGGTTGGTGCTGAGAAGCGAAGCAACCAGAGGTGACACAGCAAGAGATGTGAAGAGGTGTATTCCCTAGACTAGAAGGGGCAGTAGAAGGTAGGGCTGCTAGCTACCTACAGAGGAGATGGGGGATCGACGAGAAGATCAAGTCTGAGGTTCCCTGCCTCAGACTCCCTACTATATATACTAATACAATGGTGCACAGACCA
>NW_006767018.1:0-7474 GCF_000275845.1 Dichomitus squalens LYAD-421 SS1 | reverse complement strand
TCCCGGAGAGAGGGCAGGGAGGTCACATAGGTCACCGAGCGGGGAGTCACGGGGGTAAAGCCACCAGACGTTAAGGTGCTCGGGAACCTCCGATTTTTCGTTCCCGCTTGGAGCTCCGAACGTCTGGTCACGAGACTAGTTTCGGCCTTCGGGCTGGGCAGGCCATTTTCTTTTGTCGCTATAGGGCCTTAACCCTAACCCTAAATACCAGTAAGTGTCGTAGCAAACGCGCTTAGCTTGTGATACTGTCATGAACTTCATGCTTGACCATCACCATCCCACTCTATTACTACTGTTCTGCAAATATAGACTTCAAGCTCCCTACTTGTATAAGATACTCTGTGAGTAGGCCTGGTCCGAGTATCTAGGAAGTATAGAAAACCTCCTGCGTGGTCTGCGTGCTGATTTGTGACGTTTGCAGGACGTGTGCAACCACGATGAGGTTCAGAACTTGAGGGTATGGAGTGGGTCACCGGTGAATACTTGAATCCTACACCACCGGGCGACTTCAGATATGCCACTGATATGGAAGGGGGACAGTATGGTCCGCATATAGTCACCGGTATAAGGTTCATGTCAGCGCCGCATGTAGCCGATAGGCAGCGCCCATATTGGCGCCATACCACGTACGACCCTTTCCCCATACCATGACCTTATGGTTTTCATATCGAAGCGATCGACCCCTTTACTGTCCCTCATTCATGTCCATACAATATCGGCTACCGACATTGAATACATATGGGCTCACATGGTCCCAACCCGCAGGCACATGGTGCGGCTGAAACTTGTTAAGTATCCGTGCCGCCTCCCGTACACCCGTATATCAATAGCGGCTTGACGAAAGAAGAGAAATTGTAGTGAGATTCAAAAACTTAGTTGGATAGCACATAACTATTAACCTATCTTTTCAGGTGAACATAAGGCTTACAATGGGCAGCTCGGACGACGAGTACGAACCCTCTCAATTCGTCGGCGATGCCTGGTCGCAGGTGGAGACATTGTCCTCCCGCCGACCGCGTCGTTCCGAAGTTCGACGGGGCATCCAGGAAGGGAGGACATCACGGTGAGTACCCCTTGTGTTAGCAGTGCACATGTGTATCGGCTGCTGATACTGGTCGCGTTCCTGTGACGGAAATTGACGGTATAGGTTGTTCGCTTCTGGTGGAGCATTGAATTCACAGACTACCGAGACGCAGTACTTACTCAACATTGAGCAACCGGATACAGGTGCGTGCTGTGTCATTTTTTGTTATCGTCCAATTCCCGGCTGATTAGGACCACCAGGGACAGATGCCGTGCACAGCAGGACATATGTGTCGAGAGGCGTGCAAACTGAAACTGTGCAAGGTCAGAACAACCCTCATGTATCGTATCTTGTTCAACACTAATGATAACTGTTTAGATGAGACAGAGAGAACTGCCAGCAACGATACCGCATTGTGTCCGTGTATGCACGCGCTTGCATCGACTCAAGCAGAATTGCGGCGCGTGCACGCAGTCAACGCTGCTCAAGAACGACGCCTTCGGGAGATGAATGATTTTATACAAGATAATCGCGACCTGTTTTTGGATCCTACGCAGGAGTCTCAAACATTGGTGGACATGCCATGGTTGATGGACGACTCTACTGTCGTAACGTAAGTGACGCCTTTTGTACACCATGATAGATGATGATTCACCTGTGTCAGAATTTACAGCCCACTAGACGAAGAGGCGGACGGATTACATATCAGTAGGAAGCGCGGCCGTGAGGATCACATCGGGACAGGGTCTGGGGGAGGTCCTCCTCGGAAGGAGGCTCGCATGTCTTACTTATCGTAGAGGTCTAGAGTCCCTCTCGCTCACGGATCTCTATCAGCCTTTGTGTAGGTCTTAAATCGGAAAAATAGTGTCGTTTTTCTCGTATATCACCTACAATGGCTTTGCGGGATTGCTGTGACGTGCCCTGGCGTTGTCTGGATTTCTCGACAAGGGGCGCCTTTTGGCGCTTGTGGCCACAACCTTGTCTCCTCTCTACTGTCCTGTCATACTTTCCATGATATGTCTGGTTTCGAACGTACTGAAGGTGAGTTGTACGTTCAACATTAGGCCCAAGGGCTTGTATGGGAACTCACATGCCTGGCAGATTTCGAGCTTACAGGGGCTTTCGGGCGATGCAGAGTCTGCAATGCTCCTGGACAAGGTCAATGGACGAAGCTTGCAAACCTACGAGATCACGAGAAGGGAAAGCCACACCAGCAAAACCTCGACCGGAAGCTACGTATTGCCCGTGAGGTGCTAGGTGCCTCTCACGATCCCATTCTTCCGAGTTCTCTTCCGTCTCGTTCACCTGAGGATTTCCCCCCCGATTCGTATTTTCCGGATCACGATTGGCTTCCCGTTTCTCTTCAGCAAGACACAACTCATCCCTTCTCGCATGGGGCAGATGACGAGTGGTCCAGACAGGTTGGGCGGGCGATGGAGAATGCACTAGCAGGGCGGATTTCTTTCACAGCCGGGGAGGAGGCTCTACCCGGCGGCGGGGACTCTGAGTTGTCGATGGAGGACGTTCTCGCAGGCGCAGGCCTTCTTCGAGCAGTTCTTCATCCAGAAGACGAAGACGAAGGGGGTCAAGAGCTTTCCGACATCAATTTGGGCACAGGGGGCGAGTGGGATAACATGGGTGCGTATATCCTCGTCCACACCACACTGATCTACGGCTCACCTCCGACCTGGATGCCATCTCACTCCCATCGTCGTTCGTCTATTCCTCGACGCCAATGGATAGCGACAGATCCGAACGATCTTTCGCAACAATTCTTCGGAACACCGGTCAGGCCTGAGGAGACCTTCTTCCCATATCCTAACAGAGCGGTATGTACACTTTTCTCCCTTAGGTATGACCATTAGTCGAAGAATGTGTTCAACAGATGATGAAAACCGACATATTGTTCAGCTCTCCCGAGCTGCGGTTCTCTCGGTCACAGAAAGAGGCTATACTGTCCTGGGGTCGCGCTCTCGGAGCACGAGACGTTCCATCGCTGTACAAGGTCGAGAAGTTTCAGGCAGAGGCACTAGAGGCATGCGGGAACCCGACTAAGCGGGTGCAGACGTCTTCCGGCCATGTATTCTATCAGAATTCGCTGCACCATCATATCGCAATGGTGTGTTCGGTTCAAGCAATAGCGCAGCGTGTAATAACTGTTTTTAGCAATACGCTCACCCAGATGTCCGTCAACATATCAAAGCCTATCCTGTTTTCAGCCAAGGGAAAATTTCGGAAGCGTTCCATGCTTCGAAGTGGTTTGTTGACAGCCCTTCGGAGCTTGTTACTCCGATGGTCCGGATTGACGACCAGGACTTCTATGTCAACGAGTTGACTTACTGCCAAGGTGACGCGTGGTGCATTCCGCTTCGTTTCTTTGAGTTCGAAGGCAAGGGTATGTGGGCTGTGTGTCTCAAAGTTGAGGTGACCGAGGTACGATGAGTTCCATTGTTATTGGAGAGGCGGTGACCTGATAGTGTTCATATTATACATACTAGGAAGGTCTCGTTGTTCAGGAAACGAAGGAGATGCTCCCCTGCTTGGCATTCAAGAGTAGCTGGCCAGATATCGAAGCCGCGAATCCTGGCAGGAACTTATTTGCACGTATGTATTCATTTTCCTATATTGGCTGCGCTATGCCACGAACCATGCTAAAATGGTGCTTCCAGCTTGCTCAGCACACCATGCTTCGAATATGCCCAACGCGGATCGCATTACAGCCGCTGGTTTAGAGTGGGAGTGCCCTCCCCTTGCAGTCTTTATCGACGACGTATCTGGGAACAGCTCGAAGCAATGGAACGTCCATTATTCTTGTTACATGTCAAATTGCGGTTTGCCTCGCGCCGAGATTGAAAAATCTCGCAATATACAGTTCGTCTCAACATCGCCCAACGCTTCCCCTATGGAAATTATGGAAGCAGTGTGCAACGATATCCGGTATGTACGACCCCTTATACAGTATACTGTGTGCCAATTCAATCCATTGTTCGGTACAGGAATACTTGGGGTACAAGTCCCATTAAGGTATGGGATGTGCGCAGGCGACACTACATCCTGGTACGGCTCTGGCTCCTGTTCCTTCCTGGGGACAATCCCATGCAAGCGGAGCTATGCAGCCATATCGGGCTCAAAGGCAATCATTTCTGTCGCTGCTGTCATGTCGGTGGGGATCAGAAATTCAAGGTTTCCGATGACGGCTATGCCTCGTTATTGAGGGTACGTCACTTCTTCGGGGTATGTCGTATCCATCTGCAGCTATAATGATCTTCTCTAGCCTGGCCGAGATCGGACTGCGCCTGAGACACGGAGTGCCGTATTCAATCAACTGATACAAGCTACACATGCAGCAGCGCAGAAGCCTCTCAAGGAGGCGATCACATCAACGGGTACCAAAGACTCACTTGCCTTGCCCACGATCAATCGCCTGATCGCCCTGGGGAAGATTCTACGCAAATCTAGTGCAGACCGCAAGGCGTTGTCTCCGGAGGAAGTGAACCGCGAGCTGTCAGCGGAGTTGTTGCGGAGCAAAGACGTGACCATGGTGAATCCCCTGCTCGATATGAAAGGTCCGTGTTCATTTATGAAATGAGTTGCCTGTTCCAAGGGCCTCAAAACGAGCAAAGACGTTGGAGAATGCTTCGAGAGCTGTGGCGCAGATGTCTGCAAATGTATATGCCATTACTCATGGGTTCGCCGGCAGGTCTGGACGTCCACCGAGACACACCTGTCGAACCCCTCCATACACATCTGCTCGGCGTCGTGAAATACTTCTGGGCGCAAACGGTCTGGGTCCTCGAGAAACAGGCAAAATTCACGGTCTTTCAAGCTCGACTGAACTCGGTGGCGAAATCTGGGCTCAACATTCCAAATATACTGGCCGATTACATGTGTCGTTATCGAGGCGCTCTCATAGGCAAGCACTTCAAAACCATCAGTCAGGTGATGTCCTTCGCTGTCTGTGGGCTCGTTGAGGACAATCTTCAAAATGCGTGGCTCGCCGTAGGCGATCTGACAGTCCTCCTTTGGGAGACGGAGATAGTCTCAATGTCAACTTATCTGGTGCGCAAACCTGTGTAATGTGACCATTCATGACAACTAATCTGGCAAGTCAATAGAAACAGCTTCGCAAGTGCATAGACAGTGTACTTGATTACGCCGTGACGCTCAGTCCAGGGCTTCTTACAGAGAAGAATAAGCTCCACATTCTCCTCCACATACCGGATCACATCGCCCGGCACGGGCCTGCCCTTCTCTTTTCCACCGAGCGTTACGAGTCGTTTAATCACATATTCCGGCTCTCTTCCGTCCATAGCAATCGCCAGGCCCCCAGCCGGGACATAGCGGCATCCTTTGCAAATCAGGATCGCTGCCGCCATATGGTCACCGGCGGATATTGGCTGGACA
Source organism: Dichomitus squalens LYAD-421 SS1 (assembly GCF_000275845.1). Taxonomy (NCBI): domain Eukaryota; kingdom Fungi; phylum Basidiomycota; class Agaricomycetes; order Polyporales; family Polyporaceae; genus Dichomitus; species Dichomitus squalens. The sequence goes on along the minus strand of NW_006767018.1, from coordinate 2,046 downwards.
AGCTTTCAGGTCGATGGGTATGCGCTGCTCAGCAAGTTCGTGCTCATATCCACTCCGATGCCATCGATGCTAAGTTGCTTGGTGTACCTATTCGCAACCCTCACACTCCGGGGAAGATGTCGCTCACTCGCCTTCCTTCCCCTGGCACTCGCGGCTCTCAGGCTGTCTCAGATAGTCCTACTGCTCCCCGGCAACCATCATCTCGCACTCAGGCTTCTCTTCTGGCATGGTGTGACACGCTCTCAGTACGTCTCGATGCCGATATATGCCCCCCAACTGGAGTGGAAGGACCATGGTATCCAGCAAGTAGTGTGGTCGCCACCAACGGAGATACGGCATCTTTGGGCGACGAAGTTGTTTTCCGAATATCTGTGGTGTGCTCACCGGTAGGTTATCGCTCTTCATTCCCTGTCTGTCACTCCATCTTAGGCCTAATCGTTTGCAGGATTCAACACCCGCTGACATCGAAACAGACCATCCGTTCTCCTCAGCGACGGAGCTACGGTTTGGCTCCGTCGTGGAACTTCTGCGGGCAGGGGATCCGAAGTCCGAAAACTCATTGATCATCGTGCGCGACTCTATACTCGAGCCTCATGTCCATCCCAAGCTGCGTATGCCTGTAGTGAACCGCTCAGGACGCTTGCGGGTGCTTTTACCTCGTGTAAGTACTCATGTGCAGAATCAGGCGTAGGACCGACCACTATGCACGAGCAGATGAAACAGAATGCTAATCACTACAATTGCATATGTCTAGGATCTCATCTGCGTTATCAATGTTCAACACGATTGCTGGCGGGCCAAATGTTCGAGCGACGGAAAACGCACGGTCCGGCAAGAGCGTGAGGACACGTCCCGCTCCCGACCGGTTGTCTCACATGCAAACAGTGAGCTGTACATTGTGAACACGCAAGCCCTGCACAACCAACGATGGATTCGTGTCGCACTTCCCACTCACCTGAAACCCTCCCCAAACTCCGTCACTGACCGCGCCTCCCTGCATCGACATGCTGCAGCGTCATTACGGGATACGAAGCTGCAAAAAAAATTAGCCAAAGAAGCTGCGATCCGGAGGAGCGCAGAGGATGCATTGCGTGCACCGACAGCACTAGCCTCGGTAGATCTCCTGGGCTTGGAGACGACGGCTGTTTCTTCTGAACAGGCGGCACCGCCGCCAGAAACTGGCCGTGGTGTGGTAGAATCAGGGCTCCACTCTCCAGTGGGTAACCTTCACGATGAGCTTGTACTCACCTCAGATGTTCTAGCGCGACAATCATCATCCAGCCTATCAGACCTAATCATTGTCAGTGGTCCTCGAGGCCCACGACAGCGTCGGATGGCTGCATTCCAAGGGTCAGTCAATACATCCGTACTGGAACTGGGCACCACCGCGACAACAGACAGGGGCGCTGTGGAGATGTGGGGCCATGCGGAAGGGCACGGCGGAAATGACAGGACAGCCGAGGAGTGGACGACTGCCAGCAACAATGTCATAGAAGATCCCATGCCTCTGCCAACCGGCGAGCAGTCCAACGCACCGGCACGCAAGCGACGAAAAGTGGCCATCGCAGACCCACTGGCCGCTGCTGTCAGAGAGCAAGACATCCGTGCGATGCTTGGTGGATTGTAACAGAATACATATGATGTTGAACTGCTCCTTGACGCGCTTCGAGATACGTTATTCAAGAAAGCTGTGGCTCCTCTCCTTGTGTGCCCAAGCCTGACTTTCAAAGGACTTGTCGAGGTAGAAAGGGTTGAACATCTCGTGTGAGGAGAACTGTATATTAGATTATGAGAATCGAGTATCAACCTCAGGACCAGACGCATGAATCTTACCAGATGATGGGGCCTGTGGCGGACAGGGATCCTGAAGGCAACGGGCACGTGAGCCAAGACTGGTGCTGGATGGGCTCACCTCACGACCACCGGACACGTCAATCGTTCTTCACCCCTTCTTCGTCCCTCTCACGTCTCCGGATTCACAGAATCTTTCACATGGACGATCTGTACCAGTGGTTTGGTATGGATCGTGGTGAGTCTCCCAGCATC
>NW_006767017.1:4906-7824 GCF_000275845.1 Dichomitus squalens LYAD-421 SS1 | reverse complement strand
CGTACTGCGCTCCACCCTCGTTCTCGCTTTGCCAGACTGCGTACTTGACAAAGCGGGGCGTGATGCTGGAAAAAGCTTAGGATAAAGCGACTGCATGCGACAAGGGACAAGCAGGAGGCAGAGGGGAGAATATGCTGGAGATGCAAGGGAGAGAGCGAGGGGGAGGTGAGAAGATGACGTCAGATTCCCACGGGGGATTAATGTGACAGAGGGAAACATGGCTGTTTGCATACATCACTCGCTCTTAACTTTCCTCCACCAACACCATTCACCTCCTCTCCCAATCCTCCACGTCCTGCTCCGCATCATGGCCGGCGACCACAAGGTATGTCCCTCGTCCCCGCCCCTCCTCCCGACGTCCTCCTTCTCTAACAGTCCCCTCTCCACAGTGTCCAGTCTGCCAATCCACTTTTACCCGACCACAGCATGTCGCCCGACATATGCGTTCCCGTGAGTGGCTTCTTCCCCCCAGCGCCCGCCCTCCCGTGGGGCGCGCCCCACCGCTCCCCGATCCCCCCTCGCTTACCACCCCTCTCCTTCTAGACACCGGGGATCGCCCTTACAAATGCCAACACTGCGGCGATCAATTCGCACGAAGGTACGTTTCTCCATTTCTCGCTACTCCGCTCGTGTTTCCCGCGACCTTGTTTGACCGAGACCTTTCACTCGTCAACAGCGACCTGCTCTCGAGACACATCAACAAGTGCCATGCCTCCGAAAAGCCCCCAACAACCACTGCACCTTCCAGAAGGAAGGGCACCGCCGCCGCTTCTAGAGCAACAACATCTAAGCAGGCCTGTGATCAGTGTGTAACCTCCAGTCTTCCTTGCGATGGCGCCAACCCGTGCTGTACGTCCCATACTCTTTTCCTCCCAGCCTATCTTCCTTACCGTTCACCGCTCATCAGCAAAATGCGTTCAACGAAAATGCCGATGCACGTACGTCAAGTTCCACCGTCAGACAGCACCCGCCGGTCCCGGCCATCCCGTACCGACTATCCCTGTCGCAGGCGGTCGTCACGCAATCTCCCTCGGCGCGCCCCGACTTCCCGACGACTTCCTCCTCGCCCCGCCTCCGGGGACGATGCCTATGGGTTCCATGTATGCTGCCCCTCATCAGTACTCCATGGCCAACTCCTCCACCGTCTACCCTCACGACTTCACCTCGCTTCCGCCCCTCGCCTCTGCACTTGCCCCTTCAGAGAGCTCCATCCCTGGAATGCTCCAAGCCCATCGGGAGGCCATGGAGAGCCCAGATGCTATGGCGCGTATGCGCGCACAAGCTGAGCTGCTTGGTCGGGCTGGTGTTATGCCCAACGGTACCCTCACCCTTGCCCATCCCGCCCCCATCGCTGACTCGAGTGCTGCTCTCCCAGGCCTCTACGCCGCAGCGGCGAGTGCCCAGGGAAACCACTACGACAACAGATACGATCTACCCCAGACCACCCAATGGGATGGTCCACGTCAGTACATCCAGACGAAGGATTTTGAGGCGCCGTACGGCCCACGCAGTCAGAGTCACCCCACGGTCTCATCGTACTCTGCGGCGGGTGCTGCCGGCGGCGAGCCCTCCCTGCAAACGCACCCGCCGACGACCGCAACGTCCTCGTCTTACGATGGGGCTGCACCGGCATACCATAATAGCGGACTGCCGCCAGCCGCGCAGTTGCACCAACCTCAGCATCACCACTCACGTTCTGATGACTTGAGCTCTGAGGGCGACTTCAACAGTGACGCCGGTAGTTCTGGCACCGGTCCTAGCCATTCCATCCCTAGCAGCGCAAACTCGAGCGCCGTCCACCTCCCTCTGCCTGGCTTCAACAATCTCCGTACTCGCGCGGATGGCGGTGGCAGGGATCGCTTCCAAGCTCCAAACCCTAATGCGCCCGAGGGCGAGGGTGGTTTCTCCTCGGCGTTTGGCTTGATGAGCCTTGACGACCCCAACGTTCTCGCCGGCATCGCGAGCGACGGTCAGCCATTCTTCTCTGGTCTTAGCTTCACTGGCGGAAAGTCTGGTGGCAACAACACCAGTGGGCTATCGCTCGCGACTCCGACACAGCATGACCTGCTTGCACAATTGAAGAGCGCGGGTGGCCGCGAAGGAATGGACAACAAGGAGATGCAAGATTTCTGGAAGATGTATCTTCGAACGCCTCTAACGGGTCCTAATTCCTCCGGGAACCACGGCATGATGTTCCCTCTCCAGACACCGACCGGGCCCGGCCTACAGCTTGGTCAGAATGTAGGCCAGGGTTCCGGCAGGCCGAGCCAGTCTCGGAGGCATTCGCGCGTTGCGAGTTTGCCCAGCATGAAGACACCGCCATTGTTCGCGGAGGAGCGCCTTGGAGGCAACGGATATGGTCCGCGACCTTCGACCGGCGACTACGACTCGCACGCGAACCAGCAAGGACAAAGCCAGCAGGGTGGCCCCCAGGGCGGATACAACTCAACCATCCGAACGACCCTTTACGATGGCGACGATCTCAAGAGCTACGAGCGAGCAGTCCTCGCGCGCAAGGCGCCGATGACCCTCAACCTCGTGCCGAAGCGCAAGGGCTCCATCGCTCATCCCGGAGCTCCGGCATCGGATGGTCCGAACTCCACGATGGGCAAGAGCAAGAGCATGAGCCCGGTCGTGCCCCACGCAGGGTTCCCGAGCGGCCTGCAGGGCAGCACTGGGGGCAGCAAGATCGCGGACATTCTGAACCGGCCGCAAAGCAGTTCCAGTACGGGAACGAACGAGAGCGGCGGGTCCGGGATGTCGGTTCCCGCCAGCAATGCGAGCATCGCGAGCCAGGCAAGCTCGTCTCTCGCGTACGCGTTTGGTGGTGAGGGGTCCGCTGACGGTCAATCGCAGTCGCAGTCGTCGTATCAGCCTGCACCACCGCAGCCGAACGATTACGCTGCGGCGACGTATCG
>NW_006767017.1:0-1925 GCF_000275845.1 Dichomitus squalens LYAD-421 SS1 | reverse complement strand
ACCGCACCCAAAGGCCGCAGGTTTATAGCCCGTTCCCTTGCCTTAAATGGCCGGGACTGGGCGGACGTCCGCAACGCACCTTTCCTGAGCCCTGCCCCCTTCCACACCATTTACGTACTCGAACGTCTCACTCTCGCCCCTGTCTGTACCCTGGCACATCCCCTTGCACCATCCCTCATTGACATCTCTCCCACCACACACCCTTAAATTGCATGAGCATCCTGCTTAACTATGTCCCGCCGACCTCCATCATCACCTAAGTAGACAACAATGTATTTACTGCCTACCATGAGGCTCGGCCTCGCAGGGCAATAAACGGGATCTAGAAGAAGAAGAAGAAGAAGCTCCTGTCATTCACGCCCTACGCAACTTGTGCTGCGATGTGAAGCCTTCCATCGGTGAGTCGAAGATGTCATATTTGTCCTACTCCTGGTCTATCTTTTGAGCCGCAAAGCCAGGTCGTACGTGACCTGCTGACGAAACTACATTTTTGCACTCGTTGCACCATGAGATGCGGGAGTAGAAAATCGTGTTGATGAATGGTCATATGATCCGGTGGGGAAGGAATTGCGCAAAGTACTGGTAGCCTGGCAATGCCAGACGCACGTGCATCGGTTTCGGCCTGGTGGGCCATCCTCCTTCGGCAGAAAGCGAGCATGCATTGACAATTGAGTTACGACCTTCAGGCATCGGGAGTCCGGGCAGGGTGCCGGGAAGAGGGAAAGCTTCCGAGTCAATGCCGTCGCGAGCTCTGCTTCGGGACAACAGGTCGCCGCGCACAAGATTCCTGTTTCTCATACCTCGATCATGTTGCCGACCTTCGTGGCCACCGCGAAGAGAAGACGGTACCCTGAGCTTGACTGAGAGTTCGAAGACAAGAGCGAAGACACGTGCGCGAGGGAAGTCAGTGGCAGGCATTTCCCGGATGGCCATATTTGTCGGGAGTCTGCCTACACGGGCAAGAGTCTTCAGATAAGGACAGAGGCTGAGGAACGGGTCTTGGCTGTTCGGGTACGTTGGCGGGGATGCATGAAGAACCTCGAGAGACTTTCGTAAACGTCAGCCAGCAGCATTCAGATGACCGTGGTCGAAGTTCAGAAACACCGAGGGTGCATACCCAACAAGAAAGGAACTTACGTTTCGAGCAGGGTGCGCGTCCAACCGTGGACGCAGCTGGACGGCGTGCGCAGCCGCCGTGTGCATATGGACGGGGTGTCCCCCAGAACTCCGGCAAGACGGCACGCAGCCCGCTGGATGCGAGTGCGAGTGCTAGCGTTGTGGCTCCCACCAAGGTTGAGCTGCTATAGCTCGGAACGTGATCATAGGGTCATCGCGTGAGTACATCGCCGCTGCATGCTGTCCGCGCGGTCCGGGCTATAAGGTTGCAATCGATAGAGCAGACCCAGAGGACATCCTATGCCACCTCTGAGCGTGTTACTCGCTGCCTTGCCGTTGCGCGCGGATACTGCAAGGTTGGTGGAAGGATGCTTGAATTGGCATGGCCACACCAGGATATTGTGCAGGTCAGTGTCGGGTGAGGTCGTCCTCTGATACGGGAACATAGCGAACGCCGACGGGATGGGGAAAGCAAGGTTGTGCGTGATGGGCTGATCTTTCGTCAAACAGGGTGGGCAACAGAGAATGGGGCGCGCGACGGGGTAAGTAAGTCCTGCGTGGCCGCACGCGAGCGCGTCAGAGATCCGGGATTCGAAGAGACATTGACAACAAGCGTGGGTATGCGTCATGCGCGACTGCGACATTCCTGTCGCCGATCCGCACGGAAGCGGTAGTTGGCGGCTAGCACGGTAGTACGCTAGAACGATGCTGTCGAGATGGCAACGCGCGCCGGTCTGTTTCTCGAGCAAGCACGCATCTGAGAAGCGGATGTGGGGGTGCTGAAAAAGTGAGGCTAGAGGACGATGCAA
>NW_006767016.1:0-8036 GCF_000275845.1 Dichomitus squalens LYAD-421 SS1 | reverse complement strand
AACGTCGGTGGCGCCCGAGACCGTGGTGAGTGTGGTGAGAGACGCAAGGGGCGACAGTGCAATCGCGGGGGGCTGCGTGGACTGAGCTGACGTCGCCATAGATGATGCAGAGGTGGAGGCGGGGGCAGTATCAGGCGGAGGTACTACAGACGGTGGAGGGGCGACAAGTCCGGAGGGGCGGTGATCGAGCTGCAATGCCGTCCTGTGGGCGACATGCAAACTAATGGGTTATCAGCGAGTGCGGCCGACTAAAACTACATACGTGGCTGGGGCGATCTAGTGGAACGAATACATGTCAGCAAAGCGGCGCGTGTGTGAGCATCCAACTTCTTACCACAGACAGCAACCTGGGAGCTGCTCGCTCCTTGCCTTTCCATGCTTTTGATGGCGCAGGAGGGGCTTCGACTGATTGAGAGGCATGCATGGATTATCGTGATGTGCTAAGGTGCATCACACAGATTGTGTACTTACCAATTTGTCGGGGGACACCCGGGTCTGTGCGTGCTTGCTTGCGGGGCCCGGCGACAACGTCGTCATCGACTGAGGGCCGCTTAACCGAAGTAGACTTCTCTGAGGGCCCAGTCCTACGAACGTCGCGACGACGCGCCGACTCCGACTCAGATTCTTCCAAGTCGGACCCGGCGGAGATCGTGTGGAGAGCTTGGTTGAGGTCGACGTTTTGCGAGCTTGCTTTGTCCCATTTGCGCGTGACGGCCTCGTAGTATGTGTAGTACATGAAAGCGTGTCCTTTCGAGTTGTTGTGGCAGAGCTGGAAAAGGGGGAATTTTTTGCGGAGCGCGGTGAGGAATAACTCCTGTAACCAAGTGTCAGTGTCGCCCCATTTCTTGGGGAGTGGGTATTGAACTCCTCGGGCGAGGTTGATCAGGGTTCGGCAGAACTTGCGGGCGTCGTTGATGTAGTCGCCCTCGGCAGGGGTGCCGTCGGGGTACTCGACGTAGGGAGCCGTGTGATTGATCCCCTGTGCCGACATTTTCCTGCCGCGAACAGGTTCCTCCCCGATGCGCGTGGTTTTTGGGTTGTCGCGCTTGTACTTGTTCCACTGTCGTTCTGTGAAAAATTTGAGCTAAGCCAGATTGGGGTGGGGGCAAATCGTCAGTGAGATGTTCGAAGAAGGTGACATGTGGTGGATACGCACATTAGGGAAATCGCCTTCTTTGCGAATAACATCATAACCTGGGGGCTCTCCGTCCCTCAGAGAATGGGTGGCAGAGACGGACTCAAGCACGAGGCGTTTAAGTGTTGCTGGGGTGGTATGAGAGCGCATGACAGGCTTAACAATGAAACAGCGTACCTCGGCTGTCCTCGCCATCACCTGTCGTCGTTGTGGGTGTCTTGTCGGTCCTTTAAATATGTCAGTTTCGAATTAACAAGTGTTGCACGGGAATACAACTTACTGCAGCGCGTCCAAACGGATGCCGTGTTCGGTGAGTCGTCGGCTGGAAGTGTGTCAGAGCAGAGCAAGTGGGCGACTAATGAAAATGTGAGGTACTGCATCTCTAGATAGTCTTGCTCGAGACGTTGAAGCCTCACTCCCATTTCGATGTAGGCAATCGAAGAGTGGGCGGGACCTGGCAGGGGTGACGAAACCGAAGAGGCCTGCGGAAAAGGTGAGTATATGCGCGGTTACTAGAACTGAAAACGCACCAAAGAGGGCACAGAGTGCGTATATGCGGCGTGCTGGTCATTGTGAGGAGAGAACATGAAGGGAGAAGGGTAGGCGGTGGGAACATTTGGGGTAGGGGGATGCTCGAAAGCGTGAGGCAAAGAATGTGAGCCCCTTACACGGGGCGAGGCAGCAGAAAAATTAAAAGAGGAGCTATATGGAGAGACGAGTGAGCGTGATTGAGAGGAGAACGTCTCATCATGACGGGATCTGCGGACTACAGACTGAGAGCGCGAACAAGATGGAGACTGGGTAAGGGAACCGGAAACAGATTGGGATCGTGAAAGGGGAAAACCATATTGGATCTGGGTGGGTCTCGGGGACGACGATGGAGAAGGGGAGTGTACAGACATTTTTGCGGTGAGGGAAGATGAGCTGCAAGAGAGTAAGGATGTAAGTAGAGGATGCAAGACGTCTGGCAGAATCATTAGACGCCCATGACCATAACAGGCAGGTAAGGGATTTGCATGATTTGCAGCTTCGTGAGTTCCATGATTTTCGTCTTCTGCCCTTCTACGATCTTCGTCTTCGGTCTTTAAAGTCTCTTCCTAGCTTGTTGGCTTCTATTCTGCATAGCGGGGCAACCATGGACGCCATCCGTCGCATGCGTGGTCTGGTCGCTGGTGGCCCGCCGTACGCGGACGACATACCTCGTCCGGTTCTGGAGTTCTTGACGGCCATGGGTGGAGACGATGATTGTTCTGATGATTCTCCTGAGGATTCGCGGTACGTGTTCCTACCTGTCTTGCTCTACCTAAGTATCTCATTGGTGTCAGTCCCCGTCGTAGTGATTATAGTGCAAGGTACTTTCTGGAGGCCTTTGAAGCTTATCGTTCAACTCCGCCACCCTCGGATGCACCTGCAAGGAGGCACCTGTCGTACAGCCTCCTCCGCTTGGCCTTGTTCTCAGCGCGTGAGGCGTATGTTCTTGACAGGCAGGACTGTCCCCACACCCATGCTCTCGACGACGCTGCTGCCGGCCAATTGTTCCTCGACCTGGATGCCAAATTTGGTGACGTGTTTGAACGTTTATTGGATGCAAGCAACTTGGGCGACATTTTGGAGGATATCTGGTGCGTACTAATTGTCATTGTGCTCGCCCAAAGTTTACATACTCCTCACCCTATTCTGGTGGCATGGCATACCGTAGCCCATCATCCGACGACTCCCCTCCCTCTCCCGCGTGCGCGTCGCGCGAGGACCGCCCTCCCATTCACTCTCCTGTTCGTAACAATTCTGTCAAACCTCCTTCATTCCACCTACCCCTTGTCCCCCCAAGACGCCCCTCGGGCCCTTTGCAGGCTTTCCGTTCCTCTGGGTGGGGTCAGATCCCATCCCATTCATCACCCCCATCCACCCCGAGTACGCACCCCAAACTTCCTCCTGTCCATAAAGCACAGTCTCTGTGGCACGACTATAGCACTTCCTCTTCCGGCTTTTCCACAAAACGCGCCTAGCCTATCATTGTAGCCTGTCATTGTATGCCCACTGTATGTTCGCCTCAGGCGCCCTGTGCATTAATAAAATTTTCCTTGTGTCCGAACATTATCCTGTATGATCTAGGGTGTATACAATTCTAGTCGAAAGTCTCATACAAGAAATCATGCATCACCATCCTCGTCATCCTCGTCGGCCGCCCTCTCCTCGCGTCCTATCCACGACATGTCAAAGCCCAGGCGTTCCACGACGAAAAACCTACGCGTATACAGCTCTGCGAAATGCGGGTCCTCCGCCTCTTCGCGTCTCGGCGCGAGAGGCACCATGGCGACGACGGAAATGATGTCCTTGACATCAACCACCTCCCGGGACTGGTCTCCTTGATAGCGGCAGGCCATCAGGGCCCCATGTGTGTCGTTCAAAATCGCCGGGTCGGGTTGCGTGAACATCGAGACCATGGCCAAAGTCATATCAACCTCGTCTGTACCTCCGTCGTCATGCATTTTCTTGAGCCCAAAAAAGTATTGTATCTCTCCAAATCGGTCGTCGGCGAACTGAATAAGGCATGCCAGTGAGTTTCCGAAGCATCTCTCTAGGTTAAAAAAAATTGGCACCTTCACCATGCGCGCGCGGTGGACTGGGCGGCCTCGACGCTCGCCCTGACATTCCTTCCAGGCAGTACGCGCAATCTGTCCATTGGGAAGACGCAAACGGCCCCATTTGGTCACACGCGGCCTCCATCCCGCAGGCACACGGACTGTATGAGAGGTCAGAAACGCGCAGAGAGCACGTGCGTCGCCATTGGGAACTAGTGTCGGGCTGCGCGCTGTAGGATGCATCAGAATGTATTCGTCACCCAGAACCACTGACCCCCGTGGAAGGTGAGTGGGTTTCTCCAGGGCCTCCGGGAACATCGCCACAAGGGCGCTGATCTGCGCGCGCCGGAGACCACGGAGGGAGAGATTTTCGTATGGTTTCGAGTGTGAGCCGATCTCTGCAGTCAAGTTCCCTATCGCGTTTTCCAAGGGCCACTGCGAGTGTAGCCAGGCAGGTCCAACACGAATGTTTTCAGGCATGAGATGTGTGAGCCCATGTAGCGCCTGGCGGCAGAAGTGGAGCCGATCAACGCGCCGGGCATAGAAGGAGTCCTCGAATTCCTCCACATAGTCCACCAAGAGGTTGTGCGCTGGCCCACGACGCTCCACAGGAGTTTTCACGAGTAGAGCGACCCGAGCACCCGAGACCAGTTTGCAGAGATGTGAATGATACTTTGGTTTTTGCACCGCCCAAAGCAGACCAGGTAGATACCCATAGACGTAGTACATGAATTCCCATGCCTTGTATCCGCTCGATATCTTCTCAGCTGGGTTACGAGGGGGTCGATCAAAAGAGCCAGGAAGATAGAGGGACGCCTGCGCGACGAGTTTGCCGTGCGCCTGCCAGATGTCATCGTCCCGCAAGCATGCCCAGTCCCAGTCAGCCAAAGAGTCTGTTTCGGATCGCTTGAGATTGCCGCGCAGTAAGCCAATCACGAGTTCAGTGACATTAAGGGTAAGCAGGTGCATGATGTCAGCCGGAAAGGTACCAGGGAAACCGCAGTTGATAGGGAGTCCCATGAAAATAGATGGCTTGGCGATCCCGGTGTTAAGGCGCGTCCTAACATATTGGCCCTGAGTGCGACATGCGAGAACTTCCGCCAGATGGCGTTGGTACCGCTCCGAGTTTGTCTCGTTCGTTCCAGGGGGTTCTCGAAGGGAGTAGTCGGGATGTGTGCTGCCCCTGACGCGTTCATAGTTCGGGTCCGAAGGCTTCAGCATTGCAGGATAGTAGTGACCTCCGCCACCAGGTTTTCGACGCCCCTTCAGTGGACAGAAAAGTCGACAGCCATGCGCCCCAGAGTGTCCGACAAGACCGTTCATGTACGCCATAGCGGGCGTGTCGCCTGTCCCAAAGAGTATGATGGGGCGCGAGTGCACCAGCTTTTGACGGTACGAATCCCAGATTTTCAGGGGAGCGTTCTGAAGGGCAGCCACATGGTGAAGCCCAGGGAAGAGAAACGAGTCTAGATTTTTTGGCTTGTTAGGCCCAGGAATGAACGCCCCAGGTAAGACGTAGCGCTTCTTGTATCGAACATCGGGAGCCAGATCAAATAGAACCCAGATGTAGATCCAGCAATCGGACTGCTTAGATTCATAGAGCTGAGCGCCATCAAGCGAGAGCATCAGAACCAGATCATCCTCAAGAATCGTCCCATTGTCGACAAGCCTGAGATATTCCTCTGCAAAGAACACGTCCTCAGCAACTTCAACCATCTTCTGCGCGTTAGCCATCTCCAGTAAACGCTCCATCGCTCTCTCGCGATAACGCATGCGTTTGGCGCAATGACGCGATCGGTAGAGAGCCTGTACCTGAGGCCCTAAGGGATGCGTCTGGAACGTGCGGCGCGCGACGCGTTTGTTGCCGCGCGTTTCGTAGCGCGGTGCGCCACAGGAGTCATAGGGGCAGCGCTCGAGATGAGCAAAGGGACCTGTGTACGCAACGCAGGTTTCTGAGCACATGTCAGTAACAATCGGGACCACCCCGCTCAAGTCTTGCACCAGTTTTTGCATCGCCTCGTAAGTCGGGAGCACGACCCCCTCGTCGTACTGCATAAAGGACTCCCTGTTGTCTCGATACGCCTGCTCCGAGTGGCCGTTGATAATAAATTGTTGAAGCGCGAGCCGGAGCTCACGATTTTCGGGCGCCATCAGGTCGGGAATCTCACCATCCCGCTGGGGATTGTGCATCCGTTCTATGACCGTCGGATCGAGCCCAGACTCCTCGAGGGTCGCATTTTCCAGGGCTTTGATGAATGCGATTGCCTGCTTCAACTCCTCCAGTGTCGGCTCAGGCAGTGTTCCCGTCGGGTCGTTGCTGCCAAACTCGGGCTCCTCCTCGGCGACGTCGTCCTCGACCCGTGCGCGAGGCCGGCCTGGGGGCGACGATCCACGTGGGGGGGTCTCAGCTCCATGGGACTGTGGTGGCTCCAGCTCAGCGTCCTGGAACGGCAGGGGATCGTCTTGCACTGGTGAGATCTACACCATATCAGTGAAACCATACGTAGAACGAGGAGGCGTGTTGCATGGTTCCAACGGTATCGTCAGTCCTTCTATCATGCGGAAGCCACAGACTGCCACGCGTGCACACGCGCAACCAGCGTGATATGTGGAACGCGACCTCTCCGACGATCATCGAGGCGCTCATGCGCAGAGCTCGTAAAGTGCGTGTATATGCGCCGTCCGAGCTCCGCGGAGACCATCCCTGCGACGGCAGCGTATAATAATTGCAACTTACCTCGCGCGGAGGCTCGCTGTCTTCACGTGCGTCGTCTTGAGGCAAGGCGAACGATCCTCCTGCAAACGACGGGCCAGGCTGTAAGTTGTCAGGTGTGCGTCGACGTCTTCTGCGGGCCCTCGCAGACGGCTGCCCTGTCGCTTGAGCTGGTTGTCCGGTCCCAAGCGCGCGACCAAGGGCCTCTTGCAATCGTTGGTTGCGATACCGTGCGTGGTTGCGATGCGTGGATTCCGAGACTTCGCGCTGCCGGCCTCTGCAATACTTCGCACAATTGCAGTACCATTTGCGAGGCGTAGTGTCGGTTGTTGGGGGCATTGAGAAGACGTTGCGAGCCGAGTGGGGATGCGGTTTCGGAAGGGTAGACGTGGCGGGCTTGGGAGCAGGAGCAAAGTGCACGCAGACAGACCTGGGACGGCTGGCCTAAAGGGCACGCGTACTAGTTTGTGGACATACGGTAATGTATTACATAGCTAGAAACATGCTACGGACAGGTTAGACACAAGTTAGAGACAGGCTTAAGTCGACGTCACCGGTGTCAGGACATGCGTACTGCGTGTCCGATCCGGTCACCGTGAGGTCAGTTAGAGACACGCATTGAGCGCCTAAAATCGTCCGCCCAACATAAACCGAGACGTCCCGACCTCAACCGCTCTCACACGACTTTCGCCGACCTCAACCAGCTGAGCCCATGTAAGTTCTCACTGGGTGTGACCGACGGAAAGCGGGGTGACCCACTGGCCTGCCGAAGCATTAAGATGATATACTACACCGGGAGCTAGAGTGGGGTCGTACGTTACCACGTGAAGAAGTGAGAAGAGGTGGACAGCCCGACGTTTCGAGTGCTGGTATCTGGACGGGGTTAACATACATGATGTGAAGGGCTCCTGTCCTTACGACCGCCATCATGACATGAGACAGAATCGCCGAGCGATCTGCGAGCTCAAACGGGGACAGCACCTGCTCGCGAGTGACCACACTCCAACCTATACGTCACAACAAACTTGTACATCACGACGATAGCAATAGGAATAGCTAAATGGGGAAGCAACAGGGAGTATCCGATATGACACAAAATCTAACGGAGCGGAGCGGAAGTGGCACGCGATAGCAGCAGCACGTACATGTACAGAGGTATGTCATAGAACAACGCAAGATCAGACGACACACGAGACGACAGACAGCACTAATCGTACAACACAGCGAGCGGAAATATAACCAAGCCAGACAAGATAACGAGACACAAGGCAAGAGAACACATACGCATCTCTACGTTCGTGCACATACTTCTCCGAAAGGAAGATGCCCCAGCCGTCACAGCCGAAGAGCTTCCCAAGTCGAAGATGCACGCGCGACGCCTCCCATCCAAGAGCCGCATAAGGCCCCCGCCGAGTCAAACACCAATATCGAGCGTACAGCGCTCTCGCTGGAAGCTCGCGGTCGGGGTTTGACACGAGAGTCCCTATGGGACTGGTGCGCGCGATCGGCGACTGGCGCCTGCAGCGCCACAATGAGCCGGTGCTCGAGAACACTCCGAGAAGAACGCGAGGATACGCACCAGGACGGGCCACTCACGCGATCAGTC
>NW_006767015.1:0-8661 GCF_000275845.1 Dichomitus squalens LYAD-421 SS1 | reverse complement strand
GCCACCGCTGACTGACCTGAGTGAAGGTGGGTAGCCTCCTTCTGTTTGCTTGGAGATAGCACGCACCACAACCTCGGATCGACCGCGACTCGGACCTGAACGTGCCCAGCAAAGTCTGCTGGAGGTGCGCAGGGCGGACCTCGTCGCCAAGGTGAACTTGTCCCATCTGGTGTCGCTCATGTCCTGGATGCTGTGCCACAATATGGCGCACGACGTCTAGAGGGTAATCGTTCTACGATGAACGTGCTACCTTGTCTTTCGCTGGCTGTAGATGTATGTAGTCTAGACGTAGTTCAGAGCATGTAACAGATTAGTGATAATGAGCACTCATGTCACCGCGCACAACACTGTGCCAAATGAAGAATATTTGGGTCAAATATCTATCAAATATGTGGTTGCGGACTCCAAATATTTGGAGGAATCACAAGAGGACCCACAGCGCATGCAAGCAGCACATGATCCTCCCTGCACAGCGCTCGCACTAAATATTTGGCAAATATTTGAGGGAGGGGGAATACCCTCCTCCCTCACTCCCTACACACATCCCAAATATTTGGGGTTCACCTCCAATATCTGGGAGGGGCATCCCTCCCGCCCTCTCAAATATTTGAAGGGGCCACTATAACATCTGGGCGAAATAATTCGTATTTTACTATAACTATAAGGTTCGAAAAATTTATTCAGTGTGTACTGGTGGCACCTTACGAGTCGGGCCAATCTGGGTGCCTGTCATCAAGCGCATGTTGGACGTAGGGTAAGGCCACAACGTACCGCCGCTAGCGTGAAGCCCAATTGGAGACAATTGAGAAAGAGCATCACCCTATGCGCGCAATCAGTCGAGATGGTTTAAGCAGGGGCTCAAATACTCGTACATGAAGTAGGCAGTTCCTACAAAAGACAGTCAAGAACCGCAAGCGACAGACGAGACGGATACACGCAGCTCACCATTGTACAGGATGACATGGGCCAGAGTACGTTTCCTCGTTCTCTTGCGGATCATGCCTTTCCTGTAGGTCGCGATCCATGTGACGGCAAGGATGATCATCTCTGCAGTGATAAGGCTCGTCCGCGAAACAATGGTAACTAAAGGGTTTCTTTTAGCGGGCTCCTGTTTGAAACACGTCTCATGACGTACACCTACATAGTAGTCAGTACAATCGAAGAGAGGAGAGGAATCATGGATGCTTACGTATTTGCCAGCTTGGAGGTTATAGGCCCTTGAACCGTCTTGCAGTCTGGGGTGTGGTCAGGTAGACCTGACAAGAGCATGATACAGAAGGTGGCGGCCTAGCGAGATGGGTAAGCCGATAGACTAAACCTACATGCGGTTCTGGAGGGGCGCTCACAAACTTGACAATGTTGGGCATCATGGAAAGGATGAAAACGAGCACTGCCAAAGGCCACGTTCCGCTCAAAGCATAGACACGTAATGCGGAGAAAACTAAAGCGTGGTGAGCATAGAGCTAGGGAGATAGAATCATGGCACCAACTAGACCAAGGAACGTATAGGAAACCCTCGATAGATTGGAGGCCTCGCGCTGATTGCATGCAACTAAGTCGTGACTGTGAGGTTGCGATGGACGGTGCGAGCGCAGTCGTAGAAAGCGAACCTCTAAAGTAGGCATGTCAGGCGGAGACCACTGGATAACCAAACAGGACGAACTTTGGGAGAGGTGTAGTAAGGAGTCGCGGCTTCTGCCACGGCCCATAAGAGGGTATAATACCTGTTGAAGAAGAAGAGGATTCCTGCTCCCGTTGTATGCTTCTTCCAGAACAAGGCCACCTCCATGTCGAGAGTGATGAAGTACTCATATCCGAGGAACGCTGGTACAATGCGCTGTATGAACGTCGTGACTCATACTAGATTGACCTAAGGGAACATACCGACTACGGCGTAGTAGCCACTGACAGTGGTCATCATAATCAGAAACAGCGATTTACGAGGAAAGGGTAGCATGCTACGTACAAGTTGCTGAAAGCGACGTTGTCTAGGGTTTCCTGGGATGGCTCATACGACGCCATAGTCGGATAGCGAGGTACGAAGGAGCGGGGGAAAGGAGCGGAAGGGTGGTACTGTATATGCGACTATGCAGTGCTTCCGGACAAGTCATCTAGTCAGCATGCGACCGCATTACGCTAGAAGATGCTCTCACCATGGAAAGTGCTGTAGGGAAAGGCTCGACGCTTTCTCCGGTCCCATCGTATCGCACCGCCGCTGCCACAGGAAGCGGAACATATGACCACAATGCATTGCGCGACTGCAGACAGAGGCTATCACTAGTGGGTGAGCTGGGTGGGGTATGCGATGCACACTAGACGAACCCTCCTTGTGCATATGACGGTATGGGGAAGATGCCAAAAATAGGCAAAGAGAGTTGCCAAACGAGGTCGCATTAACCTGCTTCGCGTGAGACTCGCGCAGTGTGGCGTGCTTCTTGAATGCTTCTCCACGTCTTCATAACCTTCTTGCGGGAGATCGTATCAAGGACGGCTCCTTCCAAGTTGACTTTTGCCAACCTTCGTCACTATATCATGCGCATGGCGTCTTATCGAGGGACCAGTTTGATACGTGAACAGACCAACCTTACTTTGAGGCAGTGGCAATGTAATGTGGTCAATGCTAATAATTCGTTCCATGTCATGTTCGGTTTCGAATGCGGGAAGCAAGAATAAGCTCACAGTCCGGGCATCTCGGAATATCGGAGGGAAGTGCGGGAGTAATGGCCAAAGTTAGTCAACCCTTCAGTACTGGCAGCCTGTGTCTAACTGGGCGAATATGTCGGTGTGTAGAATGCATGTCTAGTGGTCCAGCTGGTCTCTCTGAGTACTGAAACAAAATATGCTTCAAGAACGTGTTCCACTGCATGGCCGAGGCAAATATCATTGAGCACAT
This sequence comes from Dichomitus squalens LYAD-421 SS1, assembly GCF_000275845.1. Taxonomy (NCBI): domain Eukaryota; kingdom Fungi; phylum Basidiomycota; class Agaricomycetes; order Polyporales; family Polyporaceae; genus Dichomitus; species Dichomitus squalens. The sequence continues at coordinate 5,768 of NW_006767015.1, read as the reverse complement.
CAAGGGGCGCTCTCACGCTGTCAGCCAATGGCGAACAGGCGCCTAAACCATCCGCTCTCCGAGCCTGAACGGATGCCAAATGCTTGAACGCTACCACCACCTCATCTCCCCCCTGCTTGAGCCATACAGTCTACACCCCTTCGGTGTGGGAGCCTAGGAAGATAAAACTGTGATGTATAGCGCCAAAATCTCGCTCTAAAGCGCTTCACTAGTGCACACGTCTCGGTCACAATTTCGGACAAACGACAAGCTCATTCTTCGGGAATACGGCCCATAGGACAGGCTACGGAGTTTGCAAGGACTACCGGAGTTGAAGACCTCTGCGGGCGTTGCCGCAATCCTTGATTTCGGAGAATCCGCATACGTCGAGAGTTGCAGCCGCTTCTGCAGCGCGAAAGGTACCTTGAGCGACGGCTCTATTCATATGTACGTCGGGCATGGCACATCTTCAGACGTTCAAGCCCATATCGCACTAGTCGTCCTATCATGCCCGAGGTCTCACCGAATACATGGATACCAGTCCCCTCTATTCCGCCTCGGCTCAGGCTTCTCCCTTCATTGAGACGTACACGAGCGTCGACTTTGAGGAGGCCCCAGACGTTTCCCGGCGTCCCGCTGCGATACCATTAACCGCAACGCTATTTGTCGTGTCATTCGACTGCCTCCCGCTCCTCGACACTCCTCGAGTCCCTGATCGCGTTCGCGAGGACGCTTCCGATCTCCGGGGCATCTCGCCAAATTGATGCCTGCGCCTGCAAACAATGCACCGTGTCCCCAAGGATAGTCACGTTCGGGGCATGCGTCCTCTTATGGTCTCAATGCAGGTGTGTGTAGATCGCATTGTCATCGCATAAATTAGGGCGAAACCCTTGAACTTCTCGAGCAAGACCTTGCGCGCCTCGGGTCGGCGGGATCATGGAACTAGTGGTATGCATGTATCCGGCCGTCGCTATGGCGGCGAGTATATTGGCCTCCTACGGCTCTCGTGCTGCTGTCGCCGATCATGCTGACGACGTCCTGCAGATACGACCTCTTCGTATCCTCTAGGGCGATGGAGATCCCGGCGCCGATACCCCGCGGTATACTGGTATGGCAGGAGAGACGAGCGGACGATTACAGGACCTGACGCCATCCGCTCTGACGAGGATCTCGACAACGGCGGTGTGACTGTTCATGAATGTCATTGCCGAGGTCTTGCGCGGATGCGAGAGCGTGGCCTCACTTGATGCGCGATGGTGTTTAGCAGGATCCTCCGCAGCACGGAGCGATCGATGTCGGGGCGGACAGACGTCTATTGGATTTCCGGGTCGAGAGATGTACGCGAAGATACTTCGCCTCCGAACCCCAGGCCAAGCACAATCCCAAGGTAGGATAGAGGTCTGGGTTCGTCTCACGTTCGTAGATGATGCATGGTATTGCCTCAATGTCTTTAGAAGAACGTGAGCATACCCGGTGGCCGCCCGGTCCTCCGCCGATGATTGCGATGTGATGACAGGCAGTCGTAGCTGTTCATGCTTGAAACAGTTCACACTTCTAGAACTCGACTCTGTTTCGATTTAACTGTGCTAGCGTACCTTCTTCGCATTGATTGTTGAGAGGTCGAATGTCGAAATGGAGATGCTTTGGTGACTGTCGGAACTGCTTGGGGCTCAGAACGATGAATCGATGAACATCCTTGACCGGTGTATGTAATATCATCGGTTCCCTAAGTCGATGTACTTGTATAGAAGTCGCTTCTGGTTTTCCGAGTGCTCTTCCCACATACAGCCAAGGGCGAAGCCGTCCGGATTCATGCTCCCAGTGAGCGGTATACCTTCGCAGGGTTGATCGGACGGTTCGTGTTTCCTGTAGAGTATACAAACCTTTTCGGTGGCCTAAGGTGTACGTATGCTGTAAATCGAAACAATCCCTCTGATCTCCAAGCCAGAAACCTTCAAGTCAGGTCAGTTACGTAGGTCCTACCTCGTAGCACACCTCTGCGTCACCCTCGATGTTCATCTGACGGACGACGAGCATGTTCATCGGAGAACTGCCTACGCTTCCCATACAGATGCTATTTATCATTCGGTGCAGAGAAATATCGTATCGATTCTCGTGCGCCGTGTACTTTTCAACTGCTTGTCGGACCCTACGGGATATCCTGAGTAATCTCCCCACAGTCCCTCGTCCCTCCGGCACTGAGGTTGGATCCTAGAGAGCCGATAATATGCGCGAAATCTATCGTGCTGCGACCGGATTCTGTGTCTGTCTGCATGGAGCCTTGAGAATCGAGGTTCAGCCCTCGCCGTCCAGCTTCCTGAAGGTCGAGCAGGAAGCGAGAGACAAGGATCGTGGTGAGGCTGCAGTGAGGCGCATCACCATGGATCCTCGAAGAAGAGTTTATGGAATCAGGCTTACGGTTCCTCGAATGTCACGATCTCACTGGCCAGCTGGTCAAACCGAATGGCTTCAACCTGGTCGCAGAGATGCAGTCAGGTCCACCGTGGCGGGAGTACACTTAATGAAACTCACCGGCGCAACGTTAAAGACAAGGTGGAGAACATTCAGTATGAGCATGAGCCTGAGAGGAAATCCGATGGGAGTGAGATTCGCCCCTACAGCAGACACTCAGAATAGTCGCGGTACTGACAGGAAGTATTTTGTTCCTTTGAACAACCGCTTGTTAGACGATGAACTCTCTGAGCAAGGCAAGATTTACCATTTCGCACTAGAACCTGTTCCAAGGTCTGGTGTTGAGCTGCAAGATGAATGTTCCGGGTTTTATGGGTACACAGCATAGTGACAGCAAGGCTGATACAATCGGCCAGGATGAGACTGGGACGAGAGAAAACAATGACTACAAGACACATTAGTTGCGTGAATAGGCATCACTGACACCAATAGCAGCATGTATGCCTACACCTGCGATAGTACTATCAGCGAGCATTCGAAGTACAAAATAGCTGGGCTGACAGTGTATCTTGCAGATGGTTCACCGGTCTTTCTAGAATGGTGCACCCAAGGATTGGATCCATTGCACCAGTGATGTCGGAGATACCAAAGAACAGTATCTTGCAAAGGGATCATGAAGGACTCAAATCCGTGGGAAACACTGTGAGTCCCGTACCGTGTTCACCAATATCGGCCCGAAGGAAAGGAGGAGTACAGCGATTGAAATACTTTTCCAACGGCTTAACGCATAGACACGTAGGGCCGAAAAAACTGTTTGGGGACTGAGTATATGAGTGGCGCTTCTGAGAGGTCAGGGAATCTCACCAGCCCATGGCAAATATATCGATACACTGACAGCAGTAATAAATTGACTTGTGATGGTGCAACTGCAGGACCGTTGGGATGGGTCAATTCAAAAGATGAGGGATTCTCCATGCAGTACCTCTTTTCGAGAGTTAGAATGGCTCAAGCATGGACACTCACACTTACTTTCAAGGTAGGCGAGGGAAGACTGAATGCTTGTAAGGCATAGTTGACTAGGCCAAGATACCTGTTGCAGAAGAACAGGATTCCGGCACCAGTCAACTTCCCTTTCCAGAAGAAATTGACCTCGCGATCAAATGTGATGAAGTGGTCATAGCATATCAACACTATGCGGTCAGTCTTCAGTACAAATAAAACAGGCTTGGGTAATACCAAAGACAGAGTAATCGCCACAGGCCTGAACAAAGCTGGAAGATATTAGTCAGCTCTGAAGGTACAGGGAAATCGGCGACGGACTTGGAAGCAATTAGGTCGATGATCGACCCCACGGAGTCATCTGCACCACCAGAGGACATGATGGCAATAGACGTGGAAGTTTGCGCGAAGACCGCCAGTCAGTGCATACTTGAGGATCATGCCTACTTATATATGCCTACCCTATTGCAAACCCAACTGTCCCATGATGAACAGTCTGATACCTTCTAATTGGAGAGGGTAGCATACACGGTTCCCAAGAAGACCTTGAATCTCTCTGTATAGAGTTTCCATGAGGCTGTGGCTTCTGATCGGTCATCGCAAGCGTTACTTCAGGATCCGCTGATGATGTCCGTCCTTCGCACATAGATTCTATTTATGGTAGGGACGAATGCATGCGGGTACAACTTGTTCCACACTCGCTCCATTTCAAAAGGAGTGTCAACCGTATCGAACAGTGTCTCCCTCATAGTGTGATACTTCCTACTAGATCTGAGCAGTTACCTCAAGCACTTAGTATCAATCCTCGACGCCGACTTGAGAGAGGCGGTACACTCTCCTGGTCCAAGCTCTGAAGTCTATTCTTGAGTTCTGGGAGCAATAGAACTTTGATTGTAACGCTCCACAGCAACTTCCCATTCAGTGATACAAAGATGTACTTATCTCTCGCGTCTGCGCCTACAGGACACTTTGAAAGCTTGTGCGCGAGATGGACGAGCGACACGCCATACATGCTTACCCAGTTGGGTGAGATAGAGTGAGCGACCCGGTTTATTAAATTAACATTTAGCTGGAGGACGGTTTAGCTGCGGACATCCCTGCAGTAAGCAGGACCGCGCAGAGCAGTGTATGAAGATTGAACTAGAGCTCCTTTAACTCGTACCACCACCAGCGACAACTTTCCCACGGTCGTCATCCAATAGGAGCGGGCTACGCCGTGCGGTCAGTTCTCTCTCTGGGCGACGCACTAGTTTATATCGAACACTATACACATACTAATAGCAGAATGCCGCTGGAACCTGTCAGACGAGGAGGAACAGCATCGCCACAAGTTACCTCGCGGTCGAAGAAGACGTCGGCGCCAGTACCGGCGGGCACACCGCCCGCAAGGCAGATGCGGCCCCCAACCGAAGACACATTTACGGCAGCGTATGGGAAGATCAAGACGATAGAAGACGCTCTGAGTGTGTTGCGCAGGCATGAGATGGTACCCGCAGCAGGAGACCCTACGGCTGAAGGACTAATTACCGGGCTTCTGCACGTGGGAGTAGCCCTAGTGGGCAAGAACGAGTGGGCGGCGGAATGCTGCATTGGGCTGGCGGTATACGCAAAGACAGTTATAGAGGGCGCGGTGAGTGAATCCTTAACAGACGCTTTACTCACCCGTCTCGAGGCACAGGCTACCACCTTAATCAGTGGCCTGGAAGAACGAGTAGCCGCCGCAGGAGATCGCATCACGGAACTCACGAGCAAGCTAGCCGGTGTTGAACCCGGGGGGCGAAGGCCTCTCCCACGGGTGGCAACGACAGCGGATAGCCTGCAACTCACCTAGAAGGGTTGGTTGATTGTAAGAGGCTTGTAAGAGCGATGAGAGGAGATGTTCGAGTGAACTAAACTGTAGATTGGGGGTACAGAGGTCCCCTATATATACTACTGTACGTCTGTGGCTACGTAGTACTATACAGTACATTCCCAGGATGCACAGTCGCACAGAGAAGCAGTGCGTACACAGCAAAGCTGTGTGTGTACCACATGAGTAGTACAGCCTCGGTTATTGCAGTAACCGGCTGTGCCGTTCCATATCTTGTGACGGCTGTGTTAGGCAAGCTGTGTAAACCAGCGCCTGTTCAACACTCCCCCTCGCTAAGTATCCGAATGGTTACGCAAGCGTAGCAGGCGCTTTAAGCAGCTCTGGACTTTGGGAAGCGGAGACCAAGTTGTGAGTGAAATTTCAAGAACTTCACTACACCAAGGTTCTTGGTAAAGATGTCCGCAGGATTGTCGTTTCCGTCTATATAGAAGACATCAACGATTCCTTTATCATGTACCTCACGGATATAGTGATATCGGATGTCAATGTGCTTTGACCTTGACTCCGT
>NW_006767014.1:0-8915 GCF_000275845.1 Dichomitus squalens LYAD-421 SS1 | reverse complement strand
TCACACCTTTCGCATATCTCATGTCCGCACGACAGAACACGGCTAGTGCTCTCCATGGACACTACGACATCGCGCCCGTTCAACAGCCAAGAAACCCATGATAGAGACCGGAAAGCCTCACCATCTCTACACCTCGGACAATACATACCCTCGATGTCCGAGCCATCGTTCTCCAACGTCATGTCGAACGCTACCGCGCGGTCCAGGAGGCGCTTCTTGAGCTACATGCATGTGCCCTCCACTTGTCAGTATAGTCATCATACATTGTGCGAGGAAGAGAGACTGGAATAAAACAAGGTGCTACGCACAGAGCTGACCCACTTCGGGCCCATCTGCTTTGTCGCGCGCGCGAGCTCCTTGTCGCCTTCCGAGCCGAGGAGCGCCGTCGGGTCGGCGAAGTCATCTGTCTCGGACTGTGTCGTGGCCGGATGGTATATTAGCGAACGAGGGAAAGTTGGAAGCTCGAGTACGCAGTAGTATGCTCGGAACTGGAAAGGTCAGTGGATTCCGATGGACAGCGTCGGATTCCAGCAGATTCCGGTGGACAGCGTCGGAGATGGACGGACTTCGACGGATGCTGCCGGACTTCGTCGGGCTGCGATGAATACCAGTCTCTGACATTGGATTCCAAGGACAGCCAGCGGATGTTGTTGGATGTCGTCAAATGTCATTGTATGGGAAGCTCAAGTACATTGTGATCCACTGGTGTTCGATGCCTGTCAGTCACTCACAGTAGACTTCAGTATCATGAACCGGTACGCCGCCATGCACGCTTACTGTCATCGGCCTACTTTTTCAAGACTATAGTACAGCTATCTTGATGTCCTCGAGCAAGCCCGCCGAAGTGCAATCCATCACCCTCCATCACCCTCAGGTGGGAGATAACAGCAGCAGCGGGACCTGGTCCGACGCCTTCATCTCGTAGTCCAGCAGCTTCGTCGCCAGCACCGTCCTCCCACCTCCCACGCCCTTTTCGCGATATCCGCATAGCTCACCCCACTACTCCCTCTGCCGAGCGTCTCAAACTTCTCGACGATGACCCACGACAGCGCCTCATCACCCGACTCGAGGTCCGCATTCTTGCCCGTACCAGTCGTCTGCGGCTTTGAACGGAGGATCTTCGTGCACGCCCAATGCTTGAGCACTGCGTCAGGGCGGCAGAGCGAGGTAGGACGAGATGCGGAGCGCGAGGGGGTGGAGGTTCCGCGCCAGGAGACGGGAGATGAGGTGCGAGGGCGAGAGCTGCGTGTATTGCATATGGGAGAGCGGGATGCCGATCTCGTAGAAGCACACGGCGTTGAGGACCTTGAGCAGTTGCCCGACTTGGATAAAGTCTGTGGGATCGTAGAAGTCAAGGAAGGATCGACCGAACTTCGCGGCCTGGATGAACGTACGAAGTCAGGGACATCGGGAGGGCATAGGGTAGAGTGTACGTTCAGCAACCGCCGTTGCCAGAAGGGCTCCCACTCCCGCGCAGCTGCGTCGATGCATTCGTCTACTGCTTCTGCGAGCTCTGGACATATGCTGCGAATACTTTCGTCTGCCTTTAGCGACCGCCTTGAAAAGTTCTTCCAAGCGTCGAAAAGGAAAGCAGAGGGTGATGTCTAGCCGGAACGGAAGACCGACACTGAGGACGCTGCATCGCAATATAAATGGAGGGGTCAAAGAAAGCGCGTTTGTGGGACGTACCGGGCACCTTTTGAACGACATCACAGGTGTCTGGACTGACGATACGGATACCGTCCGGCTCTGTTACGGCGAATGTCGACCCACAGTAGAAGTACCTAGACACGTGTGCGCATACATATGGCGGGTGATTCGAAATGACACAGGGAGATGGTGGACGTACTGCAAAGTGTCCCCAAAGGGTCCTACCAGCACTACAAGATTGGGCCAAGTCACCGTCACTGCTTCGTTCCCGCTCCACTTGAGGCATGTCCCCCGAGGCGCCTGCCACCGCACTCGTGTCGGATTTGGCCAAGCTGCGCTGGAGGTTCGTCGACACGACCCAAAGGAGTCCAGAAAAGATGAGAAGAGCGAGCGACTTGCCATTCGGGGAGGGAGACATATGGGTGAAGGGTCCGCGGGATATACGCTGGTCGAGGCTCTAGAGGTTGTCGACCCCGTATATCGTCGTCTCCACAGAAAGCAGGAGTTCGACATGTCGCGAGATAGTTTCGTCGGGAGGGATGACGACCCATGACTGGGGAGGTTGCGACAAGCCTGCGCCATGGCTTGTATGCGCTCATGGAGATGGCAGCATTGAACGAATGTACGCACCTGGGTTGGCCAGCGTGAGTGGCTTGCCTCCTGACCACTCCTTCACCTCCAAGAACGTCAACGACCCTGTCAACGCAACGAGACCAGACTCGTGTATTCGCGCGTCGATGATCCCTATCTCCCCGGCCTCGCTTCCCAGCGAGTATTGCTGGTTTTTGCCTTCAAGTTGCAGGTGAGACCTGTATAGTATAGTAGTTAAACAGCGTGTCAGGATAATGTAAGGTTCATGATACTCGAACTAATCGAACCTTACCAATCTTGACTCGGACGTGACAACGCGCGTGTCCCCCCAAGGAGCGTCCTGTGCTCCTGCTGGACGGTGAAATAGACGCTGTGTGGTTCGTAAAGAGCGTGGTTGTGCACTCACGTACTGTTAGGTGCTCACGATGTCGTGAAGCTGGGCACCGCGCATGAACGCGATTGCAAGGTGTCGCAGGTCATTGCCAGTGAAGAGAACACGTCCAGAGTAACTCATTGTTGTGCACAAGGAATGGCAGACCAGTTGTCAGTAAGTCCAGGAGTAAGAGAAAAAGCGCCATAGAGTCAGAACGAGCATAGCAAAGCAGATCAGAAGGGCTACCAGGTGATTAAGGAAGATGCAGGGATAAGCGTATGACTATCAGCGTCGGCAGGAAGGTCGTGGGACATAGCAAACAACCTGCGCGACTGAAGATGACCGTGCGGGGAGGGGCAGTCACAGCCGCACGTTCATAGGGTGAAGAGAAGGGAAGGGGCAAAGAGATTGGACAGAGACAGAGACTGGATAAGACTGGAAACCTACGCCTGCAACTGTAGAAGGGCAGTCGTACAGCGAGGAGAGATGCCATATGCGCCGATGATGAGAGAACAGAGGGAACTGGCCGCAAACCCGCTACGTGAGCGTGGGGAATTAGGGAGCAACAAAGGCACGTGAGCGTTACCTTATTTAGGACTCATCTTGAGCGCCCACATCCTTGTCTGGACTGTGCAAGTCTTTCTCCTCGCAAAAGTTCCACTGTAAGACATGTCCTGAGCTGTATATCTCAATAGCTGTTTGCTAAAAATGAAAGCTTCACAGAGAAGCACTTCAACTTCAGAGGGGACCAAGTTCGACTTTTGGGCCAGCGCCAAAAGTCGTGTGATGGCTGTGAAGCGCTCATTCTGCCGCTGGGCAGCACACCGATGTTACGTTTTTCTGAAGTTATCCACATCACCCATCGCCTCCGTTCACCCTCAGATTTTGCACATTCACTCCTTGCCATCTCTGCTATCCATAATAACTGAATGAGAACTTATCTGGGTGAGAATCGCCCCTCCATAGCAATATCTTCATCCCTGTCTACTCGTGCTTCCCTTGGCATATGACTCTCGCAACTTTGGACCAACATAGTGCAGTCTATGTCTATCGGACCATCTGATGCAATATAGATAGTAATTCATGTCTACACTACTCGATCTAAAGTAACTCTTCTACTGCATCCCAAAATTCCTCATCCAGCTCCTGATTATTCCGCCTTATTCTCTCCTCAACCTCCTCGCTGTAGACTAAAAAGAGTACATGAACAAAGAAGTCATAGTTGACATTGGTCATAGAGCGCATTAGACCTTCGAATCCACTGAGCCATGCATTGAACTGCTCTGCAGTCTCAGTGTTGAATGCACGAACCAGATGGACATTGCCGAGATCATCTGTGTCTACCACTACCAGGTCCGGTTGCGACCCATCTCTAGGAGCTGGATTACACCAAAGGCGACAGAGTACATCTGTTGCCTTATGACCAATATAGTGCCATGCATCAACAACAAACTTCGTTGTTGCGACCCAAGCGTCTCCAGGATCTTGAGTGACAATATGGCGAAGAAGATCACAAGCATCATCAAATACGATGAAACTTGGCCTTACATGTTGCGCTTCTTCAGGCCATATCCTATTGATAAAATCGAGGACCTGGGGAGTGCTTTCAGACTTATAGCACTTGCCCCATCCGATGGGCATTCCACACGCCCATTGAATGGTTTCTAGGCAGTAGGTCGTCTTTGCGCGGAATGTATGAACGACTTCGTGGCCCGGAGTATCAGCTAGTGGGGGAAGCTGGACTTGGAGGTTTGGGCGGTGACCGCCAGGATTACTAGGGGCAGCTTGCTGCCTGCGTATAACCCGCTGCACACCAGCAAATGACATACGGGTGAATCGAGCTTGCCATTTCCGATACCAAGTGCGGTGTGCTTCAAGATCGCACGTTACTTCACCTGGGGCAACTTGTCGACCACAAGGGACAATACCACACACGTTCTGGAGATCTATGTGATCTTCACAGAACCGCCCTCGACGGTAGTCTACTAGGGGGTTGCGACAGTCGTCAAGGGCACACTTCTGGAATTCATAATCTAATGTGAGCAGATCAAATGCAGGTAGCAAATAAAGTTGACTACCTTATGTGTGATCGTCTTTCCATCCATAACTGCAAGCTGAACATATCCTCGAGGTTCACCTACAGGAGCCCCCTGATGGATAGGAGCAGGAACTGCCAAGTTCCTAGGTAGCTCGATGTCGCCCTCTTGTGGGTTAGGTACTAATTCCTCGTCCTAAAATGTGTCAAAAGGTTAATGGACATCCGAGCAACACATCCATATGCATACCTCAGCATCTATGTCAGCTACTTGATCTGGATTGACCCCATCAAGTATTGCCCCCTGTTCTTCAAGGTCTGAGTAGTAACGCTTGACATGAGTGCATCCAGTGCAGCCATGAGTCAGGGCACTCTGCAACACTCCTCCATCTGCTCCAATTTGATCGCGTAAGGCAGCTGCCAGAGTGGTAGCATCGGAATGAGCAGGGACAGAGAAGTCTTCGTGCTGTCCATGGGCCACAAGCAGTCTGCGAGTGAAGTGTTCTAGGAATAAGCGTTGAGACTGGCGGTTTGTAAGAAGGGGTTTCATTGGCAAAAGATCATTGACCCAGTTGGCAAAGTTGGCCCAGCCTGAGTGAAAGCGGATGAGGGCATGTTCTTGTGCCCATGCCAAACGCCGCTCTGCCCAGATTCCATGCTTTGAGATGCGGAGGTAACGGGCACTACAGTCCAACTTCTGGCGACGCTGGCCTTGATGATCCGAATATGTGATGAAGTCGGGATAGTAGTCTGCTAGACAGTCGACACAGTGGGCCACAAACAAGGTGGCCTCGCGCCATCGGAGATCTGAGGTGAGGACCTTGACTTTCTGTCCAGCAATGCGCCTGCGCAGAGAACGTCGAGGCTGGGGCGGATCACACAGCACGCACTCTACATGTGTGGTGCAGAGGATGATGGGAGGAAGCGGTAGAGCGTTTGAAGCTGAGATGGACTCTGGGGAGATACCCAGGAGCTCATACACGAGTTCAGCGTCGGCATGTAGGCCTTCACTAATAGCTCTAGAGCTGTCTTCATCCAGTCCGTACTCGGTGTCATTGTTGTATGGTATATGTTGCTGAGCAGCGCTTTGAAGTGTTTGACGAAGGCTTTTGGACCAACCAGTAAGGGCAGGCTGCCGAGGGTCATGGGTCTGACGACGGTGCAGACGCCACAGTGGCCAGAGCGACACTAGTGCGGTAAGAATGTATAGCGAGCGCACTAAGCTGATATCGGCACTGAAGTAGGTTTGTAGCAAGAATACAAGGTCTCCAGATGTTGAGAGCATAGTGTAAGTATTGAAGAAAGTGAGCCACAAAGACGAGCCCATATATAAGCCACAACATCAGGCATGAAATGGTACACATCCGATGCACATTCAAAATCAGTCTAGGGTCTTGGAGTATGGACCAAGTGGTTGTAATTGCTCTATCTCGGATAGTACTATTCTAAGTATTCACTGATCGCTATCTGAATCATCTATGTCATCGGAATCAATGTGCTTCACCCGTTTGCCACGCTGATTCCTACCGCTGTCAGAATCGTCACTTTCCGCCCTCGCCCGCTTCTTTCCCTTATCCTTACCCCTCTTCTTTCCCTGAGATCTAGATGACCGCATCTTCTCCAACTCACGCTTCTGCCACTCACGGAAGTCGCCAATAGATAGTGTACCAAAGAATGCGTTCTCAGGACCCTGAGGGTCATCGTACCACGCTTTCAGTCGAGACAGCTGGGCAATGACCTCGGGCTTGAATAGCTGAGCGTCACCAGCAGCCTGTGAGTGCTTGAGCTGAAGTGCGACTAGGACGTCCTCCTTGATGAACTTGTGCCCTGCCAGATCACCAGCATCCTGATAGTCTAAGTAACGCAAAACGAGTTATCATACTATATGTGAGCAGTGGAGAAGTAGCACACCTTTGGGAATGACGTAGCCGCCGCGTGACTGTTCCCATCCCAAATCTTCCAAAACTCGCATAGCATGCTCGACGGCCTTGACTCGTGGCAAGATATGGCTTGCCTTTTTCGCTTTCTTCCACGGGGAATCGGGTGCATCAATCAACTTACGAAGATACTTGATGAGTGCGCTCCTCTCAGCAGGTCCCACAGTCGTTGCAGGGCCACCTCCGCCTCGTGCATGTGTGCGCGCTGGAGCTGTTCCGGAAGACGGCTCTGAATCTGTGTCATCCTCAAACACTGCCCCATGGCCGCTCTTTGATGATGTCCCTGCACTTGCAGCCTATGCAAGGAAAGATTGAATGTAATCGAAGTGATGAATATAACAGCAATATGGCTTACATTGACAGGTTGAGACGACATGGAGGGACGAGCACTTGAATCTGCCTCTACAAAGAGACGACACACAAGTGTATCGTCATCTCCGTTCATGCGGTCGAGCCTGTAGGAGTCCACCTTGGCACTTCTAAGGTAGCGGCCAGGCTCCGAATGCGGGTTGAGTATCGACTGAATGGTGCCCACTGGAATGCGTGCACCATCACCAGTGAATCCCAGCCGTGAGAGGCGTCCGCCCTTGTCTACAAAAGATCGGTACATATAACAGGCTTTGAGAAATGTTCAGAACTCACTCTTCATAGGAGTACTTGCATGGGTCAGCGCGATGGGAAGTAGCTGCGAAAGACGCACAAATGCAGCGCTCTCACTGCCTTCGATGCGGTGTTCTATAGCGATGCCGGCATTGTCAGGCACATGAACTTCTTCGACTTCCGCATGGATGCTGCCCTGACGCTCGAGGACCACGACAACTATATATACAACGCTTCCAGCATGCACAAGTCGTACAAGCTGAATGACGTACCTGATTCTTGACGTGAGTCCCGTGTGGATTGCCTGCGCTCATCCTCCATACTCTCATTTGTTGCTATGCCCTCCTTATTGCTGCTCCCTACATCCTCACCGTCTCCTGTAGACAAGGGGGTAGTAGGCCCAAGGCCTGTCTCTATGTGAGTCATTGATGTCAGCTCAGATCCACCTAAAGCTGAGCCGATTGAGAGGTAGACAGTGAAACACTTACTAGGTTCGGAGAACCTCTTCTGTGGTTGTGTGGGCATGGCCACGATGCGACTGCTATTGAGACGTGTCGTCCGAGCAGGAGGATCGCGCGGAACTTGACGGTCAGTGAGCACCTTATGCGCACTAATGAGACTGGTCAGCAGACATCACAAAACCTCCTTAAGAATACGTACCCGGATGGATCTTTCTGAGGCTTCCCACCCTCGTCCTCATCTTCTATGTCCTTATCAGCGCTCGTCTTGGCCCCATCCTTTCCCCCGGCCGTCTTTCCATTCCGATATGCGAATAGACCCTGGTAGCGACGCTGATTGGCAAGTTTCGGGTTCTTCACAAGGTATGCATTGATGTCCTTGACTAGTTTCTGAACACCGGTCTTCGCGTCGTATGGGAGGCCAAGAGCGTCAGCTATGACAGTAAGCTCGGCCTTCTTACGTGACTTATTGACCGGCCCATGCAAAGGTTCTGCGTCGGCTTCTGGAAGATCCATGGGAGAGGGTCCCGAATAGAAGCAGAGAAGAGGATGGGGAGCGAAGGCAACGCTCGCTCATACATGGTGAATTTTCCTGCCCTCCACCGGAATGCATCGGAAGCCAGCGACTGGCTTTGACAGGCAGTCACAGTCACTGCCGGCCGCTGCTGGTCAATAGCTGCCTTTGAAATATATTGGACGGTATTGAACGCGGTCAAATTACATTTAAGACCACCCGCCGACGGCGGCAGTCGCTTACTTCCATTTACAGGCAGTATATACCAGTCACGTCCAGTGAACCTCGCCGGAATACAATGAATGTCAACACAGCCACAAACTCTATCACCATAATTGGGCATCGGCTGCGTTCACGCGCGTCCACGTCCCATCTCAGCGTCAGACGGCTCTCCGCCAAGAGCGGCGTCAAGAGCTCCCATTAGCGCGTCAAGCGTGCCCATTCGCTGGCTGCGTCCTCTCTTTCGCCCCTACTTCTGCGCTGCTGTCGACCTGCGCTGCTGTCGACCTGCGCTGCTGTCGACCTGCGCTGCTGTCGACGCCGATCATGACCTCGCTCACGCCGCGGACGCTTGCCATCGCCCAACGTCCAGTCCTCGTCACCGGAATCCAAGCTCAAGTTGCACCGGTAGGTGGCTACATGATTCTATCATCCTCGTCCCCTCCGCACTCTCAGCGTACCCACCAGTCCCCTCAAGCACACAGGCTGCTCGTGCGGAGACCCCAGTGCCACAAGTAGACGGCCGTTCCATCTCGTC
>NW_006767013.1:0-9805 GCF_000275845.1 Dichomitus squalens LYAD-421 SS1 | reverse complement strand
GCGTCTAATCACTGGGTTGTTCTACTAGTACGTAACACTGACCTTCCATACAGGCCACGGACAGACGGCTCTCTACCTCGACCCCACCAAGGTCACGAAGTACGTCACACTCGAGCCAAACACCTTAATGCACCCCAAGATTCGCATCACCGCAGCCAAGAACGGGTTCACGGAAGAGACCGGCACGCTCCTCATCCTCCCATATGGCGCCGAGAAAATCTCCCTTATCACGTCCGCTCTCGGGGGCGCACATGCCGTCGACACTCTCGTCTCAATCTTCTCGCTCTGCTCCATACCCGATCCCGAGCAGACCCTGACCGCGTTTGTCAACGACGTGCTCAAGCCTGGGGGGACGCTGCTGTTCTACGAACATGTTTTGAGTCCAAGGGAGGATGTCGCGAGATGGCAGCGATTCTGGACCCCCGTATGGGTCTATATCATGGACGGGTGCCGTATGGACCGCCCTACGCATTTGTGGATCGAGAATATGGACGCATGGGCAGAGGGAAGCGTGTGGGGGAAGGACGATGAGCCTGAAGAACATCTGTTCTGGCGGCGGGCCGGACGGTTTGTGAAGAAGGATGATTGACAGGATGGACGCCCTTTCATCTCATCCCTTATGTGATCTATGATATGGATGTGCAGGATTTGTACTGGGAATGTGTCGCTCAAAGATTTTCCGATTGTGATTGTCGGCTGGGTGGCTTTTGTCGGAGGTCAAGCTTAGGCGTCTAGGCGGGAATGTCCGACGTGCTGAGTCGCGTGCTGAGTCGTCAGGTAACTTGAAGCACTCACTTATGTTCGAACTGGCAAATAGTACTTATAGATGAGCATGGGTTCGAGAAGGTGAATACAATCTACATGCCCTTCCTGCAGAGTGTTTACAATTGCACGCAACTGGATACGTAGCCATGAATGCACGCAGTCGCGCGTTCGCTTTCATCAGCAAAAAGGTATAAGTAATGACTGAGATTACACACTGGTACACGACCGCGCAAACGCCAAATTGTCGTGCGCCAAGCACAAAGTGTGGCGGGCTACCATGCAGCTTCGTCTTGGCAGGCATTGTTGGTGCCCAAAAGACCAGGGTGTGCAATGACCGAAAATACGACGCAATGTCGCCAACACATCGCTAACATTGCACAGCATTCGTGGAGTGGCAGCGGTGGGCGAGAGAGACATTCGAGGGCCTTCGATAAGAGACGTGCGTGCGCTTTCTTGAGTTGTACGCGATGGCAAGGGCCGGAATCGGGCGCATGCGGCGGCCAAGATTCACCAATTGCGTCTGGTGTCGGGGCCATTGTCTTGGAATTCTGACATGGGATGAGTGTGCCTGCTGGGAAGATCAATGCACGTAGAGAATATTCATAGACGAATACATATTTGAATTTGAAATGGCGCTTGCGCCGTCAGGCCAGACCAAGTAGGCAGGAGGAGATTATTATTCAGTGCGACAACATTATACATGAGCAGAGAGAAACACGATGGCGCCGCGACAAGATTAAAGCATCAAGACATGATAAACCACCACAAGAAGTAGTCCCCCCGCCCCAAGAAGACAAGAGATCGCAGAGCAGCAATTACCTAGACCGTGACATCTGCGTCAGCAACTTCGCCCGATGGAGGAGACGAGGGCGACAAAGGCTGTGACGAAGGCGCCGGCGAGGACGCGGGTATGGCCTCGATCATGAAAATCGAGGGTGAACGAGAGCGCGAGGGCTCGCGAGAGTCCGACGATGTACTTTGCACGGCGTTCATGCACTCCTGTCGAAGTGCGTCCAATTCGGCTCTGCGCGCGTTGATCATTTGCGAGCGCAGAGTGTCCTTGCCGTCCTCCGTAACTCCTACATCCCAAAATACGGGGGTCTGCTCGTCAGCGTGGCCATACTCCGAGCCCAGCAGGCATCTGCAGCAAATTTAGCACACAAACATTCCATGTCGCAGATGATGTACCTGTTGAAGTAAGATATGATGTTGTCGACGTTCTTGTCGAGGCCACACAGAAGCTTGCCCTCCTCGACGTCCTCCTCCCACGCTTCGTACTCGTCCGAGAGGAGCTGATGGAGAGCGATGTGGAATCGATGCCCTGAACGCTGGCAGTCATCGCCGGACCAACGCTCTTCGGTCCCCAGTACAAACCGCACCTGCCACAACAGCATCAGTACAGTATGGGGAACGGGGCAGCTACTCACGAGCGTCGCGGTGTATGCAATGAGGGCCGGTGTCATCTTCGTGACATGGTAGATCTGGGCCAAGCAGGCGCGCCCTCGGCCTGGCTCGCCGGGATCGCGACCAACCGAGGACGGACCCTTCCAAAGATGGCGGGTCATCTATGGAATTTCGTCAGTAGATTTCAAGCCAGAACAAAGGGAATTACATCAAGAACAAATTCGCCCTTGAAGATTGCGTGATGCGCACGGGAGGGGTCGTACTCCTGGTACGTCGGGAACAGGAAACTCGGAAAAGACTCTTCGTCCTTGAAGGGCACGATGCTGGTGGACTTGCCCTTGGACTTCTTCGACTGCTGGTAGGTGCCCTGGACGTAGTTCTTGTACTCTAGGGCCTTGCGCTTGCAGTATCTGGATGGCAAACATATCAGTTAGAAGGCCAACAAAGTACTTACGACATACAGATTAAGATCACGGGCGTTGTCAAAAGCGTCGCGCTCGTCGATAGGGATCACGAGCCGCGCTGTGCTATGAGAATAATACCCAGTGTTACGACGCTTGATATTGTTGTACTGTGCTTTGGTTAGGGGAAGGATAGTACGCCCGGAAGGGTACACAATTGTGGGCATGTACGAGGTCAGCGAGCGTCGCATACTCGCGATGTCAGACGATCGCCCAGCGGAAGCATGAATTCTCATCTGTAGGTTGGTCAGCGCGGTGTGACGATCGGAAGGAAGAAGATTACAAATTTTGCGAAGGCGAACACGCTCGCAGCGCTCGAGAGGAGGTGTCCGGAGACCAGGACAAACTTTGGGATCTTGTCGCAGAGGTAGAAATACTTCTTCGTGTAGAACTTGGCCGTGGCGGCGCTCCTGTCAGGAGCAGTTGAGATAGAGATAGCCAGAACGATGAGGTGGTCACGTACATGTTGGGCATGGCTGCGTAGCAGGCGTCGTAGCCCTCGGGGGTCTGGGGGTCGGCCTTCAAGACAGTGAGGCCACACACGATGACCTTCGAGACATCGGTATATGCACCGACGAGACGATGGCAATGACGGCCCCACTTTGTGAAGTGGGGCACAAGGCGTGCAGGGTTCCTGGCGTTCCTGTGAATTGCACATCAGTATATACGTAGGGGTAGAGAATTGGCCCATGGTGAAGGGGTTGACGGAGGGCTTGTTGAACCCTGAAATACCGAGGCGTCAGAGGACAGCGGGTGACTTACCTGGCCTTCTTGTTTAGCTTGATGTAAGCAATGAATTCGGTGACGTCTGGGCGCGAGACGTCCTCGGCGTCGTCGAAGTCGCGAACAGTGAACCCACCGTGGTCGTCGTGTTCCTGTTGGTCATCCTCTCCTATGTCACCCTGCTCGGTCTCGGACTCGTTGTCCTCTTCCTCGTCCGCCTTCTCGGACTCGTCGTCGTCGAACCCAAGAGCTGCGTGCCAGTCGCGGGGGCGTACCTTGCGGGGACGCTCCTGTTCCTCAAGTTCGGTGTCGTCTTCATCAACGTTTTGCTGGTCAAAGTTGTTGACCTGGCGGACGGTGCGGGCCACCGTGCTTGGGACGGCTGGGGCCACCTGGCGACCTGATGGGCGCGCGACGGTCGCGCGCGAGGAGGAGGCACCGCCCCGAGAGGTGACTGGAGAGCTTTGCGAGGTTAGGTCAGAGGATTGTTGGGCAGACGAAGGAGGGAGCATGGACGGCGAGGCCACAGCGCGACGTTCGGCGTAGACCTGGCCAGAAGTGGACGTCCCAGGTTCCTGTCGATCGGCTTGGCGACGATCAGGATCGACGCGTGGCTGGGCGCCCTGGATCCGCGCTCCGTTGATGTCGGATTCGCGGTCCCCGGCCCGCGACTTTTTGGCGGGCGCAATGTCGTCGGCTGGGGGCGGCTTGCGTTTGCGGGCAGGAGTAGCGTCCAGGAGCTCGCCAACAAACCTGTAATAAATTTTAATGAGAGTATACATGTGAATATATGCGCATATATGTACATAAACAGGATACGTACAGGGCGTGGTTGCCGCGAGGCGCTTTGGCGGCGGCGGGAGTTGCCGGCTGGGCTTTGCGCTTCGCAGCCTTGGGTTTGGCAGCAGCTGTTTTGGGCATGATGGATCTATGTATGTTTCTGTGCGGGAGCAAATGATGAGATGGTGGTAGCTGGAAGAGAATGGGTACCAAATTTGTCCTCGAGGAGGACAGACTTTATACGGTCTGTGTGGCCGTCAGTGGAACGTTCAGAGACGTCAAAAGTGTCAGTCAATGACGACATCGCGACGCGCCAAGGCGCTTACCCACTTGACGCGACAGTCACGTGACCGCGCTGGCTTGATGGTCGCAACGTCGTTAGATGTCAAAACATTTTTTGGCCTGTCGCCTGCGTACTACCACCCTCTAGCCACATGCGAGTCCTCTGGCTTGTTGCGTGCCTTGCTTTACTTCTGCTCTACATGCCTAAGGAAACCTGCCATGGCTGCAACAAGACCTTCAGCGACCTGGGAACTCATCTCGAGGGCTGCAAACATGCCCACGACTTCTTCGACGGGGGCCTACGGCGAAAGGTCGACATGAGCGACAGGAAACAGCGTCTTCGGGAGATTGTCGAGCAGCAAAAAGTCGAGGAAAAGCGAGCAAAGGCGGCGAAAAAGAAGGAGAGGCTTGCGGCCCAGCATGCTGCCTTGGCGGTACGTAAATATCATGTGTTTGGGAGAGAGCGAGGCATCCTGACCGCGTCTGGAGGTCGAACGGGAGGCGAGCGTGGCAGTAACTATAGAGCCTGCTCAAGAAGGTCGTAGACAAAGAAGAATCCCAGCCCGGCTCGCAGACCTGCTTCCAACGTCGCTCCGAGGTCTCCCGGACTTCCATCTCAAGCCTGGTGTTTTCGCCCCAACCGGGCGGGGCCAGGACCCTCTCCTACCCCCTGTGGTTCCGAGTGCGGGACTATCTAGTTCCTCTACTCAACCGCGCACTACTATCGAGGATGTCCCCGAGGACGGCATGGAAGGTGTTGAGCCCGCCCCCGCACCAGCGCGCCCTGCATCTCCACCCATTGCTCCCCCTCCTATCAACACGCCGCCAAATCGGTTTGGCGTGTTCAGACAATACACTACGGTCCCCTGCCTTGACCCTGAGGCTGGAATGTCTCTGGATGCCTTTGCCGACGCTAGTACCCACCTGCGTACTCCTATCGATCCCTCCGACCGCGACCCTTTCCGTGGCTACGGACCGTCCGTCCGCAATTGGCTCTCGAACGCCCATGAAGTCGCCGCCAACTCTTTTGCCCCCTTCCTCAACTGGTCAACGTTCAAGATTATGGAATGGCAGTATACCGGGTCGCTCACCAAGTCGGGGGGCGAGCTCCAACGCCTCGTGGACGAAGTCCTTTTGGACGATCGCTTTCAGAAGGAAGACCTTCGTGGCTTCAACCTAGACCGCGAGCAACGCCGATTGGATGAACACGCACTCACCGGGGGCGCGTTCTCGACACAGGACGGCTGGCGCGAGGCGTCGGTAATGCTTCACCTTCCCAAGCCTGGGCTTGAACAAGAAGACGAGGAACATTGCCCCGCCTTCATTGTCAATAACATCTGGGTCCGGAGCATGCTCGAGGTTGTGAAATGCGGATTCCAGGACATATCTGCTCGGAAGTTCCATTGCGTCCCCCACAAACTGTATCGCACGCGCACCACTGCTGAGGAACCCAACGCTCAGCCCGAACGTCTCTACACGGACCTCTACAACTCAGACAAAATGATAGAAGAGCACGAGAGGCTGCAGAAGCGCCCCCGAAACCCTGCCGATGCCCCCGAGGTGGAGTATGTCGTTGGTGGAATCATGGTGTACTCCGACTCCACTCACCTCACCAACTTTGGCACGGCGTCGCTGTGGCCGATTTACGCCTTCTTTGGAAACCTCTCGAAGTACCTTAGGCTCAAACCCTCCATGTTCGCCGCACACCACCTTGCTTACATCCCGTCGGTCAGTCTGGCGAGTCGCATAGATTCCGTGCCATTCTCCATGCCTTCGGGTGATTTATCGCTGACTTGCCTCCCAGCTGCCAGCAAATCTCCTCCGATTTTATGAGGACACGTATGGCGCCCCGGCATCCGCCGCTGTCATCCGAATGCTCAAGTATGATCTTGTACAGAAGATCTGGCTCACTCTCCTGGACGCAGACTTCATGCACGCGTTCGAACACGGCGTCCTCATTGTCTGTGGTGACGGTGTCACCCGGCGCGTTTTCCCTCGCATCTTTACGTATTCAGCGGACTATCCAGAAAAGTGAGCATACGGCCATTCCTGCTGTAATCCTCTCCCCTGACAACTGCAACCCGACAGGTGTCTTGTCGCCTGTCTCAAAACGTTGGCGCGATGTGCCTGTCCCGATTGCACCACCGACAAATGTGATTTTTGGAAAATGGGAATGAAGCAGGATATGGCTGCCCGAGTCAAAAACGCTCGTCAGGATACTAGCGTCATTCAGCAGCTGATAGCGAGGGTCCGCCGGTGGATCTTTGAAGATGGTACAGTGCCCGACGGCAACAGCGTCAAGAAGACAAAGCTCGGTTTTTTGTCAATGACTCCCACCCGTGTACGTCGTGCGTTTGCCCGTTATATCCTTAATCTGATATATGTTTGTCCACGAGCAGTCCGCATTTTCGCAGCGCTTTGCGTCCTTCGGCCTCAACGTCTATGAGCTGTTTGTTCCTGATCTATTGCATGAAATGGAGCTCGGCGTCTGGAAGGGCACCTTTACCCATCTCGTTCGTATGATTATCGCCGCGGGAGGGGACCGCGTCCAGATGCTGGATGAACGGTGAGTTGAACTCTACTTTCCTGCGTTTCCGTGGTCACGACGACACGCCCCTTGCCTGACTCGCAAGCAAAGTAGTTGTCATGCGGGAGCATGTGCATCCTGGACAGATGAACGAGGGTTTCCGACAGGCTTCCGGTCCTTCTGTGGCCGAGCGAGCTAGTGAAATGATCACTGAATGCCGGCGACCCGACGCTCATCAGGAAGACTCTACAGAGACTGATGACTGAGGCCGAGATTACACAGACGTCGTTGGGGTTCTATGTTGCGATGACTATGTAATTGACGTAGCTCACGGCGTGATCTTACAGGTTCTCCATGCTTCCCACTTTTGGTCGAGCGACTATTCGGCGGTTTGGCGACACCGTATCGGCTATGAAGAAGCTTGCGGCACGCGATTTTGAACAGATGTTAAAGGTTCGTGATCATCGATGGTATGCAGGTTTCGTTTGTCTGACATGAATTGTAGTGCGCTATGCCGTGTTTCGAGAATCTGTTGGCGGAGCCGTACAATGGCATCGTTCTGGACATGCTGTTTGAGCTGGCACGATGGCATGCTCTCGCCAAGCTGCAACTCCATTCCGAAACAACAATTGCGGCCCTCGACACTTCGACCGGTACACTCGGGCAATCCATGCGCGCGTTCCTTCGTCACGTCTGTCCTCACTTCGCCACCCAGGAGCTGCCGAAGGAGACGCAGTCGCGGCAGCGCCACAAAGCCGCGTCCGGACGCAACAAACAATCGGCCATGGCTTCGTCAAAATTCAGGGCATTCAACGTTCTCAACACGTACAAATATCACCGCCTGGGTGATTATGCGCGTGGCATATCCGAAATAGGTACTACTGACAACACATCAACGCAGACGGTACGCTACATTGCTCTCTGATGGGTGCACTGACCTACTAACGTGCAATCTTTTTAGGGCGAGTTCGAACACCGGCGGGTCAAGCAGTTCTACCGGCGCACAAACAAAAACCGCACGTTTGGCCGACAAATCGCCCTGGAAGTCCGTCGTGCAGAGATAATCAACAAAATCAAGCAAACCTGGGGCGAAACTGTCAAGCCGCGCAACAAGAGACATAAAGCAAAGGTTGCTAGGGCGGCGCGTGGTAAACGACTACATGTTCGATTCGAACACGCTGAACCTCTCCCACCCACCCAGCCTGACCGACACTACCATGTTTCGGACGAGACACGGTATCCGGTCAAACTCGAAGATTTTCTCTTCGAGAACCATGGTGATCCGGCATGTGAGGTATATATGTAGCATTGTTTGTGGTCTCCACGACAATGAATATCCATGCTGTTGTCCAGCACCGTCGCTAACAGATAATCGCAGAATTTCGAATGGGATTTGAAAGCCCACCTGCTCAGACGATTGCCGGGTGGCCAAGCGCTCCCTCCGGACTACATCGCTAATTTTGATGACGTGTTCTCCGTTCGTATAGAGAATAACAGGTTGTACAGGCACAAGGTTCTACGTATCAACTACACGACGTACGACATGCGACGCGCCCAGGATTCCATCAATCCCCGTACTCACCCCGACATCATGATGCTGGCCCCAGAGGGATCACCGCACCCCTATCTCTATGCGCGCGTGATCAGCATTTTCCACATCGAGGCCTTCCGCGCTGGGGACGATTTGGACGGTGCGGGCGACACCGATATGCAAACCATTCAAGTCTTGTGGGTCCGGTGGTTCGACTTGGACTCTAGTGCTCCAGGTGGCTTTAAGGCGCGCCGGCTGCCACGCCTCCAATGGGCAGCCCTCGATGACAACGCTTTCGGCTTTGTATCCCCAGATCAAGTCCTGCGAGCTGCACACTTGATGCCCGCCTTCGCACACGGTCAGTCTGATTCAGCGCTCCCCGGTTACAGCATCGCGCGTCAAGAAGACGAGGATGACCTTGATTGGAATCGTCACTACGTTGGAATGTAAGTGTATGACCTGTCTTGTACGCGAGCCTATGTACATGTGTACTAATTGAACTGCAGCTTTGCCGATCGTGATATGTTTATGCGTTATTATGGCGGGGCTGTAGGCCACCAACGTGGCGACCCAGGCGCACGGCACGCGCCTCCGGTGGCTCCAGAGCCAATCAACCCACTGACTGGCGATCTGTACGACGACGAACCCGAGGAAGATGGCTCGCATGCTGATGCTGATGGTGTCAATTCGGACGGTGAAGATGGTGAACTCACAGGCTCTAGCGGCAACAACTCGGAGGAAGATGCGGAGACGGAAGAGGATGACGACGATGACCTGGGGCCAGAGGATGGAGAGGTTGAGTTAGGCGAAGACGAACGCGAACTCGCGCAGGCTGGCTTCGCGCCCTTGTAGTTAGTTACCTGGGTTTCGCTATGCACAAATTGCGCGTGCTCTAGTATGTCGGACAGGCTGGATCTCTTTATACGGTCAGAAAGGCTCCTTTCATGGCGTAGGTATCATATACATCATGTCCTGCTTGTGCATACAATACAAAAAATCGCGCGGCCAGGAAATGCCCCACGAACATTGCAACGACTTCTGGCCATCGCGCGCTTGGGCGATTTGGGCCGCTATATTGAGCGCCCGTGCCCGATTTCGTGTTTCAGGCCATCAGTGCGATCCCTCAGGGGATTTCTGCACTTTTGCTGATGTTCGCAGTTACAACGCAAGCGTGCAGTCGTGTAATCGCAGAGTCGGGTAAGCGACGCTAAGTATCTTATTCTTAGTTCTTAGTGGCCCCTGCAACAAAGCTCTTTCCTTGCGCAATGTAGATCGACTATAATCCAAATGTTCTCTACCATTTATCCAGTTCTCAATGCGCGCAAAACGAGT
>NW_006767012.1:7935-10572 GCF_000275845.1 Dichomitus squalens LYAD-421 SS1 | reverse complement strand
CGTCGCAAGGGTACCACCCGTCTTCTTCGCTATGATAGTCTCTTTCTTCCTCTAGCTCGAAGATATGAGGTAGTCCCCGACAATCGATAGGTGTTTCTTCTTCTTCGGAGGATGTGGAGTTGATAGCTTGATCAACCTCCTCGTCCGAAGAGATAGAGGGTTCCGCTGCTGTTGTCGGATCCAAAACAGCCAGGAGACAGGGAAACGCGATGCAAGATGGAGAGCCACGTGCGAAAGCGACGAGATATGAACGCCGATTGAGGCAACCAGGAAGCAAGCAAGCTGGAGATGCCTACAACCCGGGTAGAAGTCGCCAACTGTGCCCAAGAAAAGCTAGCTAGGTACGTATGCAAAAAGGCTATCGTAAGGAGGGTCCACACGGTTGTCCTCCGGTCCTAAGGTCACTAACGACCCCGGTACAAGTGCTGGCGGGCACAAGTGCGTGGCCTGGCACAGGGATACCTGAAACCCCGTACGCCTCGAAAGCGCAATAGGGTGCTACACGATACTAGATATTAGACTAAAAGCGCTCACGGGCACAACTGTGCAAAGTCACCGTGGCAGCAGTGTCGGCGGGCACAGTCAAGAGTTTAGGAAAGTGGAGGGGATGCACGGGCAGAACCGAGGTTGACAGAGAAGGATGATGGGTGCGCGCAGTGATAAACGTCAACACGAAACTTCGGTCAGAGCGCAGGGCTCATAACCTGATAAACTCGGGGCTGTGAAGACAAAGATTAGATCCGACTAGAGTCGAAGCAAGATCTTCAGTCAGTAAGGAAAGACTATATTGCAGCAACCAACTGTACCTAGAGTCGAAGCAAGACTACAAAGGTTAAGTAAGTAACTACAAGTTAGAGATAGATGTAACGAAGTACTCACTCTTCAGTCAGTAAGGAAAGACTGAAGAGGGAGGACGCAATCTGAAGTCCTTATATACTACAGAGAAGTGTCCATGACTAATCAAAGAGTGGTTAGTCACATGTACCATAGTGCGATGAATAATACGATGGTGAAAGAATTGCGACATATCGCACCATAGGATGAGTAAGAGATGAGTAAGGCATAGACCTGTCTAGACCGTTCTGGAGTAGTACGGATTGTCCTAGACAGTGCCAGAAGAGTCCGGAAGCATAGCTATAGTACACGAGCAGAGAGTCCCAAATATGGTAACATACTACATAAGCGACCACAGCTAAGCGCTAGGAGACGCATAGCCTCGTGTAGTATGGACCGGATAAGTCCAAGTTCAACAGTCCGTGACGTTTTTCTGATGTGTAGGAATCGTTCATGGCATGATGGGTGGCCCGTCTCGCCTGTATGGTCTCGTTCAGTTCATTGGCTTCTAATATTTCTAAATGACTTCTATCCCAACGTTCACGTAGCACCTGTCAGAGCTTTGTTCAGGGGCGACGAACGTGTCTTGCAATACGCACTCCGGGCCAAGGTTACACCTTCACACGTCAGGGAAAATAGAGATTATGCGCCTATGAAGATCCTCGGAGAATCCACCTCACCGGCCTCATGGCTTCAACGGCTGCTATCTTCCCTGTCACCGTGTCCCACAGCAATCTCATCCAGCCCAATAAACAGCAGCCCTTGGACTGAAGCACGCGGTTGCCCATCATCACTACCGATTTCCACAATCAACCATTTTCCGGTCCCTATTTTCCTGGCAATATTTCGTTTCCTCAATCCTCGCTCTTCGAGTCTCGGAAAATCAGCTTCAATCGCATCTATCAATGACGGGTCAAAAGACAACAGACGATCACGGAACGCCCCACCCCCCGGACTCTGGGGTGGAGTCGAAAGAACCTCAGCCGATTCCGGTAGCCCCTCCCGAGGTGCGTTCTTTGCTCTGTCATATACTGCGCTACTAACAATAATTGTCTCGTCTTCAGAGTGGCATTGAGAGGGAGCCCGTAGAGCAAGCATCCCACCGGGATCCAGCGGAGATAGGGCGTGATGATGCTTTCATGCAGTCATAGCCTCTTAACAGGCCTTAAACGCGAACAGCATGCGCCTCGACCGATTAGTCCAGTCTCTGACATGGAACGCGTCGTAGAGGTTCGTTTCTTAGCTGCAGAATTTGGCACCATCAGTTGCTGAGCGCAGCACTCATAGCTACATCAGGAAAACGTCACGTACTTGTACAGGTACTTGGAGTACTTGACCAAGTACCTCAAGTATCCCAAGTACCTCAAGTACCCCAAGTCCAATGGACTTGGCCAAGTCGGGTGGGTCAACTTGGCCAAGTACCAGGTACTTGGCCAAGTCCTCCAAGTCCCTGTTCAAGTTCATGCCCAAGTTCACTGTGAGATGTATTGAATAAAGATGATATGCATGGAAGTCAATCAAAGGACAGCTGCTCTTGATCAAGGTCAAGTGTACAATATTTGTTAGTGGGTGCAGCGGCGGCAAAAAAAATGCCACCACAGGAAATTGAACCAGCAACCTGCAATTTCAATGTCCAACACAGCATGTTCAACCACTACACTATAGAAGCTCACACTGTAGCACAGAATAGCAGCCATATATAGCGCTCTTTGCTGGACTCCGAGAAATTCTTCACCATCCTCTCCTGTACCATAGCAGAACTTGGACATCCACCACTGATACCACTATTCTTGAGCATTATCT
>NW_006767012.1:3742-6745 GCF_000275845.1 Dichomitus squalens LYAD-421 SS1 | reverse complement strand
GGCTCCTCCACTTTCCGATACGAGTTGTCCGTGGTCGAGGTGAGCGTCTGTCCTGGTTCACATGACCCCCAGGTCACGTGGCACGAGAAAACTGTGACAGGAACAAAGAGATTGATGGGCTGCTAACCTTCGTAAGTGGCTGCTTTCTTTATGTGTAGACGTAATGTAATAACCAGTCGATGCTATGTAGGCTGCTCTCTTCTCAGCAGTTCTCACCACGTTCAATGTTGCGACGTATCCACTCCTACAGCCAGCCCCAGCCGACCAGACCTCTGCCATACTCCTGCAGATTTCAGCTCAGCTTTCGAGCCTCTCAATTAGTTCACCATTCATCAATTCCACCCAACCTTCCTTTGGCGCCCTTCACCCTGCATCGGAGTCACCGCCCCATCTCCACCATTATGTCGTGTGGCTGAACTCGCTCTGGTTCACCGGTCTGGTACTCAGTCTCTTCGCTGAAACAATCGGGATAGTCGTCAAGCAGTGGCTGAAGCAATACGCCACCGGACTGTACGGACACTCCCGCCAGATCGTTCGACAAAGACAGTACAGGCTGAACAACTTGAAACGGTGGCACGTTCGATCCTTCGTTGCAGCTATTCCTGTTCTCCTCCTCATCGCGCTCATCCTTTTCCCCGCTGGCCTAACCTTACTTAGCTTCCATCTCCACCAAACGCTCGCGCTCGTTGTAGCGGTACCTGCTGCTGCACTAGGCGTCTTCCTAGCTGGTACGACCCTCCTCCCGGTATGGTTCGAAAACTGCTCCTATGGGTCACCACAAGCTGCTGCTTGCAAACTCGTTTGGGTCTGTCTCACATCGTTTCCTATCTTCCTTCCATGCATTTTTGTCCTCGCCATCGAAATAGCACTCCTCGCCGTGATCTTTGCCGCCCTCACGGGGATGGGTCCCCTTGTCATCACGGGTGTGGCCTTGGTCTCCACTTACTTCCTTCTGGGTTCGCGGACCTCCCGCGATGCCGAATGTTCTCGGAAGAGTAGTGAAAAGGATACCTCTACCACCCCTGCCTCACAATCCGCGAAACAAGCCCCTCAGAATGCCCCTTCCCAGTCTGTTCCGGACTCTTCAAAAGCCTCTCCCACTTTTGACGGCGCCGCCAGCAAGCCTTCCCCGGCGGGAACCCCTACGCTCACCAATGTCCCTCAGGACGCCCCTCCCCAGTCTATTCCAACCTCTTCGGAAGGTTCTCTCGCCTTGAAAGGCGCCGCCGAGGGCACCCAGGGCCCTCCCGCGTCCACCACTAACGACCATGGCGCTTTGGAAGCTCGTCCTGCCGAGGGCTTAAAGAAACTACAGAACATCCTTGCACCTCGCTTGAATGTCCTGCGGATTTCACTCATCATTCCTTTCGACTTCACCAACAGCTTGCTTTGCATGACGTGGACACGGGGTAGGGCCTACATGAACTCCCAAAGTCGCCAAGAGTCAATCAACTTAGCTGAGCACCCAAACTACCTTAACAGCGACATGCTTCTGGAAGCATGCACGAGGACTCTAGAGGCCGATTGCTTGTGGCAAGCGGAAGCCTTCCTAACCGACCTGGAATCCAATGAACTCGTCGACAAGTTCATCCACAAAATTTGGGAGAGGCTGCAGGACCAGTATCGCCTTTCTTCGCCGGTGTTCCTTCCGCAAGACATAAAGGGCACATACTCTGCTTTGATTAAGCGTGCGATTCCAATACGACTGAATGCATGTGGCGAATCACCGACTGCAGACAGTCCCAGTTGGACAAGCCTCCGCTTTGCAATCTCGTATGCTCACAACTTAGAGGAGATGCCAGACGACAGTATGAGTCACAGCGGTAAGTTTGTATGCATGAAGTGCCTTTTCATGTCGTATTGACTGGTTCTCCAGTCAGCCAAGTCATTATCAAGGTGGTCAAATCAGCGGAAAAGGCGGACGCGGAGCCATCAAAGCCAGACTGGGACTTCGGAGCTCTGATGTCATACCTCGACGCGATCACTACATGCGCCGAATGCTACATGCTCATGAGCCCCAACACCCAAAAACAGTATGGCGTTGAATGCATAAACGTAGTCTATGAATTCTTGAATCATCCGCCTCCCAGTTCCCGGTCTTCAAATTACCTGTGTAAGCTTGCCATCTGACAGCGTCGCCTCGTACACAAATCTCTCGAGGATCAACTATCAACTTTTATTGGCATGCCTCCATGATGCGCTCGCTGGCCCGAAGGGGTAGGTGGCGCGTCACGAGAGGGAATCAGAGAGGTTCGCTCGAGGTACTGACAGGTTATGAGAGTCTCAATTGAACGCTGGAGTTTGTACATACAGATCTCGGTTTATATACGGTTCACGGGCGCTATATGTCGCGGCGACTAGGCGCGTAGACTCGGGTCGTCATTCGGCGACGACCTCGTAGGTGAGCGGCGAGGAGCCGAAAGGGGAGAAGAGAGGGTAAGAGGGATAAACATATCAGAAAACTCGACGGAGCAGAGCGGCGGTCGGCACGAAGTGATAAACTCGGGGCTGTGAAGACAACGATTAGATCCGACTAGAGTCGAAGCAAGATCTTCAGTCAGTAAGGAAAGACTATATTGCAGCAACCAACTGTACCTAGAGTCGAAGCAAGACTACAAAGGTTGAGTAAGTAACTACAAGTTAGAGGTAAAGGTAACGAAGTACTCACTCTTCAGTCAGTAAGGAAAGACTGAAGAGGGAGGACGCAATCTGAAGTCCTTATATACTACAGAGAAGTGTCCATGACTAATCAAAGAGTGGTTAGTCACATGTACCATAGTGCGATGAATAATACGATGGTGAAAGAATTGCGACGTATCGCACCATAGGATGAGTAAGAGATGAGTAAGGCATAGACCTGTCTAGACCGTTCTGGAGTAGTACGGATTGTCCTAGACAGTGCCAGAAGAGTCCGGAAGCATAGCTATAGTACACGAGCAGAGAGTCCCAAATATGGTAACATACTACATAAGCGACTACAGCTAAGCGCTAGGAGACGCATAG
>NW_006767012.1:0-2689 GCF_000275845.1 Dichomitus squalens LYAD-421 SS1 | reverse complement strand
AGAACTCTGACCAAACGATGGTCAATAGGTACCTGGTCTGTGCACCATTGTATTAGTATATATAGTAGGGAGTCTGAGGCAGGGAACCTCAGACTTGATCTTCTCGTCGATCACCCATCTCCTCTGTAGGTAGCTAGCAGCCCTACCTTCTACTGCCCCTTCTAGTCTAGGGAATACACCTCTTCACATCTCTTGCTGTGTCACCTCGGGTTGCTTCGCTTCTCAGCACCAACCTCTGCACCAGTAAGCTTTGCCCTTGTTTGTTTTGGTGGCACAGCTCGTTGGCTGTGACATTAGATCAAGTCTCTTACCCATCCCCTCCGTGGAGTGTCTCAACCACTTGCGGACCGGATCTCTTCTCCCAGGAGTTTTTTGAAACATTTATCATCCCCCCCCACTATCCTTCCATCCGACTCGGACCTACCAGAGTTTACCCGTCGTCACTTCAAGAGACACGGTCACCTCGACGTCCAGTCCCAGATTGACCACGCCCTTGCAGACGACACTTCGGATCGTCTTCGTCACCGCCGTCAATATCGGCATACCCCTATCATTCCTCGTCGTAAGGCCCTCCCCCCATCTGTACCCTCTTCCCAGCCACTCAACAGACCGCTCGCTGCACGTCTCACCACACCGCCACCAGTCGTTGTCCCATCCACCCCTACGGTCCCTCTCCAGTACCATATCTCTGCACCACCTATCCCCTCCTTCGCACGTCGTGATCCCATCGATCTCGTCGCCATCGTAGGCTCCAAGGTCAGTGCCGTCATCAAAAGACTGCAGGCCATTTTCGATCGCAAGGACCAGTTGCTCGACATCCCCCACGATCATCGGCTCGCCCTTCAGCGCATCGGCGACAGGCTCGAGTGGATACTCGACAACATCGAGAACGGCTCTTCGTGGACATGCAGTCAGCAACAGAACATTGATTGGTTCTGTAAGGAGTTTGGGAAGGTCAAGTTTAGTGGACTTGGACAAAACTTTGAGCGTGTTGTCAAAGCTCTGGTCGAGTTAGAACATTTTGGGTACTTAGATTGGATTGTCGTTTAGTTTGTATCTCAGATACCTTTTGCAATGGCTTCAGGCTCTCATTACGCCCTTCTGGCAGAGGATGACTTTGAGTCAGACGACCCGGGCCCATCCAATCACCCGGGACCATCACAGGCACACACCCACCCGGCTTCACCCACTGCCACGCTTCAAGCGTACCCGGAAATTCAATGGATCTACGCCGGTGTTGAATACGACTCGTTGGAAAACACTATCCGTGCCTCGGCAGATAGCTTAGGCATCAACAACCAGGCTTACGTCGACTGGACTATCTCCGTAACAAGGGACATCACACGGCGCGAAGTGGTCAATGTCTACAACGTCCTCGGTGGCAAGATATATGAACATCGGAACGATTTCCTCAATGAGTGTGACACCACCCATGCCACCTTCAAAGAGTTGGACGCGTCTATGACAGGCCTTCACACCAAGGCTGACACTGCTGGGAACCTCGCTCTCAAAGCTGTGGAAGAGAACAAACAGTTGAAGGCGGAACTGGTCACTATCAAAGTGGACCTGGAGGTTCTCAACCGGAACAATATGGAGCTCGTCAAACAGTACAAGGAACTCGCGGCCAAGTTTACACAGTTGGAGCAAGGCCTGTCGACCCGCACCACGCTTGGTATCAGTACCGCCCCGGTCCCTGTCATATCACAGGCCTCGCGTATCAAGGCATCAGAACCACCCAAGTACAAGGGCAACAAAGGCTCGGACATCACTCTCGAACAATGGTTACAGAAGATGGGCCTTTGGTTCCGTGTTCAGAACATTACCACGGACGACGACAAGATTACCCTGGCCCTCATGTACTTGGAAGGCGGCGCGCACGACTATGTCGAGGACTACGTCGAGACGGCATCGAACGGTGGAGCCCTTGGAACCTGGGCCGACTTCACCAACCGACTCAAGGCAGGCTATCGTCAACTGGCTCCGGAGAAGACAGCACAAACATCCCTCGAAGAATGGTGTTCGAAGACTCACTCCACCGTCATTCAGTTTGCCGAAAACTTCCGCCGCTACGCATCAAAGTCTGGGTACGCTGATGTAGAACTCATCCGACGCATCGACAACCAGGCCGGCAAGAACTCGCAGATCCTTACGGTTATGACAGCAATGCGGCAAGTCAACCCGATGCTGATTCCGACGAAATGGGAACACCACCTGGACTGGGTGCACAAACTGGAAATGGAAACTCGTGGAAATCAGGCCAAGTCGTCGTCGCAGCAGCACACGACCAGTCGCCCCCCACGGGACCCCAATGCCATGGATGTCGACGCAATGCACAAGCCGGAGAAGCTCTCCAAGGAACAACTCGAATGGCTCGACAAGAAGCTCTGTTTCCGCTGCGGCAAGCACAAGTTTACGACTGGCCAGAAGTGTCGCAACCCTCAGTACACGGGTTACTACGAGCTCCCGGACATGAAGAAGCAACCGGCCGCTCCGACCAAGATACGCACACTGGACACGGCCGATGAAGACAAGTGGGAGTATATCCGTCGAGCCCTTGAGGAGTTTGAAACCACCAAGGGAAAAGGCAAAGGCAAGGCACCGGAACCGAGACCGCCGCACGCATCGTCGAGGTCAAGGAATCTGAGGAGGATTTTCNGGAACGGTACTTGAAGACTGACCAAAGTATCCG
>NW_006767011.1:9255-11970 GCF_000275845.1 Dichomitus squalens LYAD-421 SS1 | reverse complement strand
CACTCACCTAGTCCCAATGACCAAGAGGTCGAGATGGGGACTAGGGAGCGCCTAAGGGGGTCCTTATATACTAAGGGGGCTGCTTAGCAACCAAGGACAAGGCGCGAGAGCGAGGCAGTGAAGATGACAAAGAGAGAACAAAGGGCGAGAAAGAAAAGGCAAGGGCATGGCGATCACGGGAACGTAGCATGCGGCTGTGGGAACGTATCTACAGTGTCCAAATTGGGATGGGCTAGAAAAGGAAATGGTCCGCAAATGGAAGGTGGGCGTCAAAGGGAGGGGAATGGGCGGCAAAAAGGGGCGTCTGTCCAACGTCCGTGACATTACCCCCCTCCTAAGGTCCGTCGGTCCCCGATGGACCCTAGGCCGGGGCGTCGTCCGGAAGCCCATTCGAGGTCAGAGGGTGCAGCAGCGGTGAAGTTGACAAGGGGTTGCCAGGGGAGGGATTGGAAGATAGAGGCTGCGATCCGACGTGGGGCGGTGGGGTTACGTTCGTGAAACTCGTCGATCAACTCTTGACAGTGAGTGAGGTCCTTCACCGGTTCCCAACTGTTCTGGCCTTCGTCGTATCCTTTCCACTTGACCAAATACTGGAACTGGTTGCGGTAGGTGCGGCTGTCTTCAATCTTTTCGACTTCGTACTCGAGTTTGCCTTCGACTTCGACTGGTTCCGGTGGGGGTGGGAGTATGCCGTTGACGTTGTTCCCGGTCCAGGGTGTGAGACGGTCAACGTGAATGACTGCATGTCGGTTCTGCATCGAGGGGGGTAGTTGAAGTCGGTACGTGAGTTCGCCGGTGCGTTCCAGTACCTCGTATGGTCCAAGTCGTCGTGGTTCCAGTTTGCGGCTGGCCTGATGGATGGTGACATCCCGTGAGTCCATCCAGACACGGTCTCCGGGCTTGAACTCATGGGGCTTTGGCTTGTCACGTTCGAACGACTCCTTCATGGCTGCTTTCTCCATACGCAGAGCCGCCTCCGCATCCTTCCGCACCTCACGCCACAGTTCCAGATGCTTGTCCAGCGCTGGGAACTTAGTGGGAGCGCCGATGGGTACCGTGAAGTTGGGCTGGTAGCCGTAGATGATCTCGAAGGGGGACACTTGGAGGCCCGAGTGGACATGGTTATTGAGCACGAACTCAGCTGTCGGCAGGTGGTCTACCCAGTCATCCTGTCGCAGGTTGGAGAAGAGACGTAGGTGCTTCTCTACTTCCTGGTTCGCCCGTTCGGTCTGACCGTTGGACTGGGGGTGATATGCCGTGGTGAGTGCGTGCTGAATGCCAAACTTCTCGTACAGGGCTTTCATGAAATGTGCTGCGAATTGGGGTCCTCGATCAGATACGACTTTCTCCGGAACACCGTGGAGACGGAAGATTTCTCGGTAGTGGATGTCCGCGACTCCCTCAGCAGAGACGTCTGTCGTGGTGGGTAGCACATGGACCTGCTTACTGTAGTGGTCGCTGTAGACGATGATCGCGTCGTACCCGCGCACAGGGGGAAGTCCAGTAACGAGATCTACTCCCGTTGTCTGCCATGGGCCTTCGGGTACGTCGTGGGGTTGGAGCGTGCCTCGAGGATGACGAGGGGCTTTACGACGCTGGCAGGTGTCACAGCCTTCGACGTACTTGCGCACAAACGCGTCTCGCTGCGGCCACCAGTAGAGACGGCTGACCAGCTCGATAGTTCCGTTCCGTCCAGGATGTCCTGCAGTGACCGTGTCGTGGCACAAGAAGACGACTCGTTTGCGAAGGTCCTTACCAGGGGGGATGTAGAGCTTCCCGTGGTGATAGATGAGGTCATCGCGCACTTCCCACTCGAGGAGTCCGTTCACCAGTTTCCGAGGGCCCTTCTCCTTGAGGATGCGGAGAGCCTCGACGACTTCAGGGTCGAGTACCTGTGCGTCTCGAATCTCCTGCTCCAGGGTGCTCGTATCCGTGAGGGTGGCCGACAAAGAGACAAACCGCTCGGGTCCTAGTACGATCTGATCTCGGTTGTCCTCTGCGTCCGTAGTCTGGTGGGTTGGGAGGCGAGAGAGGGGATCGGCTTGGGTGTTCGTCTTGCCAGGCTTGTGCGTGAGGCGGAAGTCGAAGCGGCTGAGGTATAGAGACCACCGAGCCTGTCGACGAGTGAGGTTCCATGCGGTGCACCAGTACTCAAGATTACGATGATCTGTGACGATCTCGAAGGGTTCGGGGAGTCCCTCCAGGTAGTGTCGCCAGTCTTCGAGAGCACGGATGATCGCCAGCATCTCTCGGTCGTAAATCTCGTAGTTCCGTTCCGCTTCAGCCATCGACTCTGATCGGTAGGCCACCGGATGCCAGAGGTCGTCGCCCAGCTTCTGCAGTAGGACTCCTCCGGTCGCGAAGCCGGAGGCGTCCACTTCGATCCGCGTGGGCCGAGCCGGATCCCAGGAGACGAGCACAGGTTCGCTCGTAAACGCATCCTTGAGGGCTTGGAAGGCCAGTCGCTGTGCAGTTCCCCAGGTCCAGGGAGCGTCCTTCTTGGTCAGGTCGTTGAGCGGTCTCGCGAGCTTAGAGAAGTCTCGGATGAATCGACGGTAGAAGTTGGCAAACCCTAGGAAGCCACGCAGGTCGCGCAGGTTCTTGGGGGCTGGCCACGCTGTGACGGCTCTGACCTTGACCGGGTCCATGGCCACTTCGCCTTCACGGATGATCAGGCCGAGGTACTCTACCTCTGTCTTCTCGAACTCGCATTTC
>NW_006767011.1:0-3410 GCF_000275845.1 Dichomitus squalens LYAD-421 SS1 | reverse complement strand
GAAGACAACCTGGCTCGAACGGTGCTCCGTCCCGAACAGTTCCATATCCTGGTGAGTCGACGAGGACACCTTGCGGTCGTACCGGACAAGGCTCTCCTGAAGCGCATCAGGGAGTGTCAGAACTTCGAACCTGCGGTCGTGGAAGCCCTGAAGCATGTGAAGAAGCTCGGCCCTGCAGCACTGCGAAATGACCTGGTCGATTGGAACATCGAACAGGATCTCCTCCAGTACCGAGGCAAGATCTACATTCCGAATGATCAGGAGCTGCGTACCGAGCTGGTACGGCTTCACCACGACTCTCCTCTGGCAGGACACCCCGGAGTTTGGAAGACAGTCGAGCTGCTGTCGCGCAACTATCACTGGTACGGCATGGCTCAATTCGTGAAGGACTACGTACGGACTTGCGACACTTGCCATCGAGGGAAGACGTCGCGCACGAAACCCTATGGACCGCTGCAGCCGAACGAAATCCCGGAGGGTCCGATGCGCATCATGACGACGGACTTCATCGTTGGACTTCCCAAGGTCACGGTAGCCAGAGTCGAGTACGACGCCATTCAGGTCATGGCAGACCGGCACAGCAAGATGGTACACTTCGCTGCAACAGACGAGGAGGTCGACGCTGAAGGAGCTGCTTGGAACCTCATCCGCGATCACGTACGACTGCACGGTGTTCCGCGAAAGATCATCTCAGACCGAGGACCGCAGTTCTCAAGCAAGTTGTTCCGCGCGGTCCTTAAGGGTCTCGGCATCGAGAGCGCATTATCGACGGCATACCACCCTCAGACCGACGGTCAGTCCGAACGCTGGAACCAGGAGCTGGAAGCCTACCTTCGCATGTTCTGTTCTCTGCGACGAGACGATTGGGTCCACTGGCTACCAATTGTGGAGTTTGCCTTTAACTCACGGGTTCACTCGGCCACTGGGTACTCGCCCTTCTTCCTGATGTACGGATACGACCCGGAGTTTCACATTCCGGTTCTCGACACGGAAGTACCAGTGGCGGACGAACGGCGAGAGGAACTACGAAAGGCACGGGAGGACGCAACTGCGGCACTGGGTCTGGCGGCCGAACGGATGAAGGAGCACTTTGACAAACACGTTCGAGAGCTACCGAGCATCGTAGCTGGACAGAAGGTCTGGCTCGACACCCGCAATCTGCGCATCACGGGGATGCCGCGAAAACTCGTAGATCGGCTGGCTGGACCATATGTGGTCAAGAAACAGGTCGCACCACTGGCCTACGAGCTGGTGCTCCCCAAGGACATGCAAATCCACCCCGTCTTCCATGTCTCACTCCTCACACCCCACCAGCACAGTGATCTCCCAGGCCGTCATCCACCGGAGCCAGCCCCTCTCGAAGTGGAGGGGGAG
Source organism: Dichomitus squalens LYAD-421 SS1 (assembly GCF_000275845.1). Taxonomy (NCBI): domain Eukaryota; kingdom Fungi; phylum Basidiomycota; class Agaricomycetes; order Polyporales; family Polyporaceae; genus Dichomitus; species Dichomitus squalens. Next base: position 2,036 of record NW_006767011.1, on the reverse strand, counting down.
GAAGAATATGAGGTTGACGAAGTTATCGACTCGAGACCCTTCGGCCGATGGAAGAAACTCCAGTACCTCGTTCACTGGAAAGGCTGGGGTAACGAGCACAACAGCTGGGAACCGGCGGAAAACCTGGTGCACGCCCCTCAGCTGGTCAAGAAATTCTACGTCAAGTTTCCTTCAAAGCCTCGATCGTGAGGACACGATCCTTTGGAGGGGGGTACTGTCACGAACCGCCCTCACGGCGCTACGTTTCCTTTTCGATTCGGACCACTGCCTCGTACGTTTCCTTATTGTTCACTACTCACTACAGTTTCCCTTTGTCCACACACGGACAATAGCTCCCTTTGTCCCCACGTCCGCTATTGTCCTACACCCCTTGTACTCCGTACCCATGGCGACGCTATTGTTCTCTAGCGCCCATTGTTCGTTCCCTGTATATAGCTGGATCTCTTGCTACCTGGAGACTCTAGTTTCGACCTCTTGTCTCCAGGTAAGCCATCGTGTATTTCGCTCTGAAGATACTTCGCTCAATACACAACTTGTCTCCAGTCCTGCCTGTTGAGCTCTGCTCCAGTCTCACTGCGATCAGAGCTCGTCGGCGCTCCTGCCTGCCTCGCTCGTCTCCACTTACTCGCTCGACAGTCAGTCGTAACACAGCCCTGCGGCGGCTCCTCTCGGGCATCCTGCGCCTGCTCCCACCGTTGCTGGGATGCGCGTCCGACCTCTGCGCCCTTTACCGAAGCGATCGCACACTGTGCCACTGGTCTCCCCGGTTCACCACTCCCCCACTACCCTCCCCTCTCTAGCTTCTGTCCTCTCACCCTCTGCTGTCACAGCCGAGAGGACACTCGGGGACTGCGTGCCTGCCCACGTGTCTGTGTCCCAGGACGACGACGGTTGGACGTCGGATGACTCCGTGCCCGACCTCGAGTCCATCGCGGGCTTAGAGTCTGACGGCGAGGAGCCGTATATTTTCCGTCAACATCTCTCCTTTGAGGAGCTCGTCGACTTGGACATGCAAGATTTTTTGTCTCGCTTGAGTAGACAGTAGATATTGGCATGCTCACAAGGCTGTATACTACTGTATGATAGAGATGTAGCCCCTGTCTGCCACAGAATTAATGTCTGTACTCTGTCTCGTCACTTCTGCTGGCCTGTCACCTCTAAGTTCGATCTATGACGTCCGTCAGACCATAACTAACCGCGGATCATCTGCAGCGGATCGGCGTGTTGCCCAATAGCTGATCCAGATCCGCATCTGATCCGGATCCGTAGGAGTGGCATCCGCGGCTCCGGCTCCGGGTTTCTGCGGCTCGATCCGCAGAGGGATCCGGAGTCGTGTTCAGCCCTACCACGGCCCATGCATGGCAGGCAGCATATGATCGCGCCAGATCCAAGCAGCGGTTGCGCATTGATAATGATGGCAAAAGATCCAGGTGAGCTGCAAGCTTACAGATCACAGCACGCAATGAGCGGCGCAGGTTCTGCAGCGTTGAGCAGGGCTCATAATTCGTTGAACCCGGGGGGCAAAAGCCTCTCCCACGGGTGGCAACGACAGCGGATAGCCTGCAACTCACCTAGAAGGGTTGTTGGTTGTAAGAGGCTTGTAAGAGCGATGAGAGGAGATGTTCAAGTGAACTGAACTGTAGATTGGGGGTACAGAGGTCCCCTATATATACTACTGTACATCTGTGGCTACGTAGTACTATACAGTACATTCCCAGGATGCACAGTCGCACAGAGAAGCAGTGCGTACACAGCGAAGCTGTGTGTGTACCACATGAGTAGTACAGCCTCGGTTATTGCAGTAACCGGCTGTGCCGTTCCATATCTTGTGACGGCTGTGTTAGGCAAGCTGTGTAAACCAGCGCCTGTTCAACACTGTGGAGTTGCGGGCGCCCAGTGGTCAGACGGTCAGCACATTCGGTGGAGCGCCCAGAAGCTGCTGACGCGACATCATCATACTTCGATATGCACCCGCATCTCTCGTATTCTGGAAGCTTTTGAGGGATTTCTGACGTTTCACGGTCATCTGAGGTGTT
>NW_006767010.1:6462-12646 GCF_000275845.1 Dichomitus squalens LYAD-421 SS1 | reverse complement strand
AGGTCGGCACGAAGGCACGAGACCTACGAAAGCTAGTCTTCACGCAGACAGCGACAGACTAGTCCCAATGACCAAGTTATACATTAGCACTCGAAAGGAAGTACAACGCTATGGTCACTCACCTAGTCCCAATGACCAAGAGGTCGAGATGGGGACTAGGGAGCGCCTAAGGGGGTCCTTATATACTAGAGGGGCTGCTTAGCAACCAAGGACAAGGCGCGAGAGCGAGGCAGTGAAGATGACAAAGAGAGAACAAAGGGCGAGAAAGAAAAGGCAGGGGCATGGCGATCACGGGAACGTAGCATGCGGCTGTGGGAACGTATCTACAGTGTCCAAATTGGGATGGGCTAGAAAAGGAAATGGTCCGCGAATGGAAGGTGGGCGTCAAAGGGAGGGGAATGGGCGGCAAAAAGGGGCGTCTGTCCAACGTCCGTGACATAATACCTATAGCAATGTAACTACAGTGTATTAATCAGTATGAGTAAGTAGAATCAGTAACAAGCATATGCTCACCTCAGCACGCGTTATACGCGGGACTGAGGTGAGCCAACGTGAATCGAAAGAGTTAAGTACACATTTGTAACAAGACGTCCGTACTACAAGATGAGTGAGACGTGGCATTCGTAAACAAAATGGGGTGAATCCACCAAGGCGGGACAAGGCGCGTCAACGGCGCGACAAGACTTGTCCGCCCGAAACACGGCCGAGGCTCGCACCACGCTTGCCTCGCCGTACGCACTCCAGCACCGGATGCGGTCACAATGCTGGAGGATATAGGTGAGGTCACCGTATACCGCGTCCCAATAGACTCTTTCTGCAGGCGATTCAGAATCAGTGGGGTAGTTCCATTTGTAAGCACTCCAGGTTCAGAATCAGTGGGGCCCTCCCGCCCAGTACTCCGCAACGTCTCGCGTGTGCCACAATGGTCGTCCCTTGATGTTTAGACTGGGCAGGCTCTTCTCAGCACCGCCAAGCATGGTTCAAATTTCTTTCATAGAGTAAACTGGTATGGGAGTTTGATTATCTGAATTTTTGCCTACCATAGTGTGCGACAAAGGTTTTCTTAAACGCCTATTGGGGCGGTAAGGGTCATGTCCCACAGCCCCACCAGCCCCACTGGTTCAGAGTTTGCCAAGATTTGGTCTGGTTCTGAATCGCTTGCAGAAAGAGTCTAATTCAGCATTGACACAGGACAATCGACCCAACGCATGGGTCGAACCAGCTGGCACAGGTCATCACCATATCGGAAGAACTGAGTGTTTCGGCCAGGTCGGATACTTGGCTTGTTCGGCGGAAGACGACTTCGCAGTAGAGGATAGTCGTTCCCGTCTAGAAGGTTGCCCTGCGTATTAAAGGAAGGGACTTTCTGGTGCGGATTGAGACGAGCCAGGGATTATTGCGGCCTTGGGTAATCGACGGGTCATGCTTATATGCGGGCTCCACAGTCTCTTCAAAGATCGACCTGAGGATTTCAGGCGGACAAGTGTCCAGTGATATCCGTCTTCGGTGCTTGCCGCGTGCTGTAGAGAGCTATTGATGGATTTATGTGGTCTCAGATGGTGTTCATCTATGATTCGGACAGACAGAAACTTCATGCAGACCTGTGTCAAGGGCTCCCCATGAGAACCACGTCGCTGAGATGCTGATCCCTGCGGCTGATATAGTTAGTGAAATTCAGACGAATAACGGCAGGAAGTGGTTGCGTACGGGGATCATGAGTCGAATTTGGGACTCCAGGGTGGAGGGATCCCGTTGCGCGTTCAGCGAAAGAGCAGAGCTCTCGACTGCTGGCAGGCCAGGGAGTCCGGCCCGCAAGACGTGCCGGCCTGGGAGTCCGCGAGGCAGAACTGAGGCGAGGCGTTCTAAGCGCTCATCGCAGCGAGCTTAAGCGATCGCGCGAGCCGAGCCTAGCCACGCCCGGCCAAAGAGCAGGACTCTCCAATACAGTACTGAATCACACGTAACTGAGTGCTGAGGGAACTTTCAACACATAAGTACGAAGAAGCTTGAGGTGCAAATTGTTTAGAGTATCAAGCAACTGACGCGCTTCTTTCCCAAGACATATTTCCCGGTAAGTCCGATTGAGAGCTTACCAAGTGCCCAGCTAAGAGCTTCTGATATGGCGAGGGTATAAATACGAGGTACGGTACGGCACGGTACGAGGAAGTAGGCTGTGCAAGCGCACCCAGCAGGCTATCATTGACAGTTCAGACCACGCAGCGCGATGACTATCTGGTTCAGTACGTTCATCATTCCATCTGAATACCAGAACCATACTGACACGCTGCACAGTCACTGGCGCGTCCACCGGCCTTGGTCGCGCACTCACCGAGATCGTCCTTGAGAAGGGCGACACTGCCATTGCGACGGTCCGCCGCCCAGAGCTCCTGTCCGACCTCTCAGCAAAGTATCCTGCCGGACGTCTCCTGATCCTCAAGTTGGATGTCAGCAAACCGCAAGAGATTATCGATGCCTTTGCTGCCGCTAAGGAGAAGTTCGGCCGCATCGACGTTGTCGTGAACAATGCTGCACAAGGCACGTTTGGAGAAGTCGAGACCGTAGCAGATGCAGATGTGCGCGCGATGTTTGAGACGAACTTCTGGGGCGCAGCAAACGTCTCTCGCGAGGCTGTAAAATTCTTCCGCGAGGTCAACCCTGCTGGAGAAGGCGGACGGCTTCTCCAGATCTCGTCGATCACAGGACTGCGGGGTCAAGGAGCAATGGCCTACTACTCAGCGAGCAAGTTCGGTATGTTCAGCGACATCATTGGCCTGTTCCTTGTCTAGTGGTGCTGACGTTCGAAATCCCCCAATGATAGCGCTGGAGGGATTCAGCGAAGGCCTCGCCAGTGAGATTGATCCAGCCTGGAACATCAAGGTAAACATTGTATACACACGCGTCCGCGATGGATGGAACTCACGTTGTCATTGTTAGATTACGATTGTCGAACCAGGAGGATTTGACACGCCAGGCCTAGGAAAGGTCACATGGGCACCCGCCCATGTCGCATATAGCAATAAGGAGCTTCCTGGAAACGTTCTCAGGGGTATCTGGGAGCAGTTTCACCCTAAGGGTGATGCGAGGAAAGGAATGGAGGTTGTCTACAAGCTCGCGGCTCTGGAAAAGCCCCCTCTTCACTTCCCACTGGGAAAGGACGCTGTTGGTATAGTGAGGTCGAAGACTCAATCATTGTTAGAAGACACGGAGAAGTACGAACCGTGGAACGAGGGGCTGGAGAGGAGTGGGTAGTTCTAGATCAACATATCCTACCTGTACCGTTGTATTAATCGGTTGATCAACCAACAAGCGTACTTATGGTAAGTATCAGAGCATCTTGTCTCTAACACAGCCGCGGTCTGGAGGATCGCACTGGCAGTTATCGGAATTCCCAAATTACGAGTTGATCCGACTCGGTAGTTCCCGCCTGTACACGCGCCGGGGGCTTCGAGAAATATTGCGTTGATGTGTGTCCCGGACCATGTACGACGCCTGCCTGCTCACCCCTGTCTTGCGACTTGACCATACACTGTTCTTATGATTTCGGATACACCCTCACACTTGGCTGAAGCGCAGCACTGCCCCAGCCGTCTTCGAGATATCGACCCTTGGACAAAAACTCAGTATTATGAGAAGACGTGTGGACTTGGCGGGACACGGTTTGGAGATCATTCGGCGCGTCCTTTCTACATGGCTCTACGTAGTGATGCGACGCATCAGTCCCCACAAATGTGTGTCGTGCATGGCGGTCCTTGCAGTCATCAGGGCCACTTGCGTGAAACTGATCGGGGATCCTCCACCTCCGTGGTCAGGTCTGATATCGCGGCCGCCACAAAGGACTAACAGTGTGCATATCAAGGGCGGCACGGGGTTGCCAGCCCGCGCTTTTCTCAGTTAGCAAGGTATCCCGGACCTCTACATGCAACCACAGATCGCGTGTGTCGATGTGAGCTCTCGGTGCGCATGCTCAGCTGACTTTGCGCTTCTCTTATGCCTCGCCCGCACTTGTCCCAGTGGACCCGTACTCTCAATCTGTTTGACTTTCGAGTCTCGATGCTCAGCTTGGCAGATGGTCAAGTCACTCCGATCAGCATCAGCCGATGCTCGAACGACTTAATCTCTGTAACATCGGTCAGGTACGTGATCGTCTGTCTATCGAGGCACGCACGAGTTCGCTGATTGGCAATACCGACCACCTTTCCTTTGCCGTCTATGCATGGGCAGCAGAGTCAGTCCGGGCACTTCGCCGTCTCCGCATTCGTAACGTTCTCATGTTAGCTGCGCTTAGAGTACACGAACTGACCTCAGGCGTGACCCGCCTACGGCTGACAATGGGGCGTTGAGCCTGCAGCACTCAAGCCAAGACAACTCACCTCCATGCTGTACCAGTAGGGGTAGATCTCATTTCGTCTATGGCTATCAGCACGGTGTACGGGCATCCAGTGATCATTGATGCACCGGCAATCTTGACGACCCCTTCGAACGCTGACAGCATTGGAGACACGGCTCTACGCTTTATAAGCGGGTGGCTATGTCCACCGTTGGCAGGTATATAAGCTCTTCGAACTTCAATCCGGTGACTACGACAGCTGGAACTCCTTCATCCTTTCTACTTCTGCGCCGGGCGTATTTCAAGCATCCGAGTCCTCTGATTTGTCGCACATTCCTTATTCCTTGATAATTCTATTCCCGCTACGCTGCCATCCAACGTATCACGTCATATTCACGATGAAGACCACCACGATTATCTTCTCCCTGTTTGCTGCTATTGCCGGTGTGCATGCAGCACCCGCTCCTCTCGAAAAGCGTGGCGTCAATCCTGCGCTCGTTCCCAACTTCGGTATTCAGCGTGGTGCTCGCCCTGATGGTCATGGGTACGCCCCTTTACACATTTACTTGAATGTTGAACTCATGTCGCATATCAGCAACTGCGTCGGTGACCACAACATTCTGATTCCATGCGCATGCCCACCTACGCGATCCGATTTCATTAACGTGAGTAACTCGCCCCTAACCTAGGCTGAGCGACAAACACTGACCATCGTACATCCAGGCTCTGAACGCGAATGTGAACGCGGGCCACATGATCCACAACCCGTCCATCGCTGCGCCCTTCCCCAGCGGCAACTCCAAATCCTCCCAACAGGCGCGTATTGCGACCCTTCTCTCGACGCTGCAGAACCTGCATGGGCCCGGTGTTGGATGCCCGGCCGTCTCGACTGTGTACGGCGACCTCCAGCAGAAGATCAACGCGCTCCCGAACTAGGGTGCGACCTCCTACGCAACGTTCTGAGGCTCCATGTGCTTGCTACGTCCGGCAGAGATGCTGATAAGCATAGGAAAGATCAACAGAGGGCGCTGAAACCCGTGTCTCGTCTGTATATGTTGTTCAGATTTCAAATTGACGAGTGCCAGCCGCCCTGTTCCAGCTGTCCATGACGAAAATGAGTTGGAACTGAATAGTCATCTGGTGATGAGACCACACAGTAATCCCAGACGCGCCTGAGGTAATGTCTTATAGGTTCTGAGTATGCAGAGCAAAGACATTGGATGAGTCCAGCTACTTCCGGAGTTGCGTTGATCCAACCATGTCGCTGTAAAGCAGCCCTTCTGCAGGAAGTTGCCGCCTCCGAAGACCATCAAAGCTTAGTCAGCAGAGCCTTTTCACGAACCCTCGATGATTGCGCCGGGTTGATAACTAGGTTCAGCCAGTGCTGTCCGCGTCAAAGTCAATGCGTCAATGCGTGTCAATGCTATCGATCGACCCCCTACTGACGCGTCAATGACCCGTCAGTGACCCGTCAATCAAACACGTGACCATGAGCCATGCGGTCTAAGGGGCGGTGAGACGCCGGTCAATCCAGACCAAGTCCGACCTACTGTGCACGGTCCTGAACATTATTCCTGCGTCGGGTTGCCCGTGTGGCTCCCCAGGAGATTGTAGTATGATATAGCACCTGTTTAAGTCTGAGTTTGCAAGGTCATCAGTCCAGGTCTCTTCAGCTGAAAGCTTGCTGAGGCCGATCCGACCTGGGGCATCAACCTCCCAGTCATCATTGTGGTCTCTCTTGGTACTCAAGTAGAGAAGGTGCAGATAATGTTGTAAGCTCTACTACATGAAAGTATTTGGAGAAACAGATGACCACAATTGCAGCATACACGGGCTGTATCTCCTAGAGAAAACATT
>NW_006767010.1:0-5514 GCF_000275845.1 Dichomitus squalens LYAD-421 SS1 | reverse complement strand
TGACCCTTTGACTTGACGCATCGACCGACCCCGTCACTGACGGGTCAATGACAACACTGGGTTCAGCATGCTCGTCTTGCGCTCTTCTAGGATTTCCGATCGGACATTGCTACGATGCTTGCCTTGTGCTTTTCCAGGATTTCCGACCGGACATCGCTACGAGAGAGCAGATTCTTCGGGTTGATACATATACCGTGGAAAGTAGTGGAAGTCAAACAGCGCCCGTACGTACAGTACTTATCCCTTTCCTCGGTGTCTGTCGGTTCGTCTGTTTGATCCCACAGTCCGATTCCCTCAATCGTCTGACGACAACTATAGCTTATCTCACCGTACCAGTCTTGGTCCATAACCACCATGGGGGCAGCTTACTCCAACTTCAAGCAGACAGCTTTGCCCGTAATCGCCCAGCTGTACCCGCCCAAGCCGAAGTTCAGCGTCGACCAGATTCCGGACCTGACGGGACGCGTCACTATAGTGACTGGTGCGTGTCGCGTGCAAAGCCACGTTCAGTAACAGAGCATGTGCAAACCTACATCACAATCGCAGGTGGAAACGCTGGCTGTGGGTACGAAACTGTCAAGGTGGGCTGATTACCCTCAGTTAGATCACGCTTGTCGTTCAGACCTTATTAATTATTCGTGACCCGCGCAGGCTCTCGTTCAGCACAATGCGAAAGTCTATCTCGCCGCACGAAGCAAAGCGAAGGCAGATGCTGCCATCGCCACCTTGAAGGAATCAACTGGTAAAGAGGCTATCTTCCTTCAGCTCGATCTCGCGAGCTTGGCATCTGTGAAGGAGGCGGTGGGGGAGTTCCTCAGCAAGGAGACTGAACTCCATATACTATTTAACAACGCGTGAGTCTCATGGTTCTGATATGCGCGCTGCATCGACATATCCCTGCGTTGGACATCTTTCATAGTGGTGTCATGTGGCCACCTTTGGACGAACTCACGAAGGATGGCTACGATCTGCAGTGGGGAACGAATGTGGTCGGGCATTTCTACTTCACCGAGCTACTCATGCCAGCCCTCCTCGCCGGCGTCAAGACTTCTCCTGACCACCACGCGCGAGTGATCACGACGGCATCTAGCGGGGCGTACCTCGAGACACTCCACTTTGAGACTTTTAGGGATGGGCCTGAGAGGAGGAAGCTCTCGACGGAAGCGCTATATTACCAAACCAAACACGTCAGTGGTTTTTTTCAGTCGCTCTTTCAATTCCCTTCCTGCAATAAAAATGATGTTGAATACTGACTGCGCATGCCGCCACCAGGCGAACGTCATCGTGGCCCGCCAAATCGCCAAACGCTATGCAGACAAGGGCATCATCTCGGTCTCCGTGAACCCTGGTACGTTTTTAGCATCACAAGTCTAGCATCCGGACAAAGACAGCTCCCTGGCCCTACGCAGGAAATATCAAGACCGAACTGCAACGCTATGTGCCATCATTACGACGGAAGATCTTGGTGCGCAAAGTGACAGCTTGAGCGCTCCTCTCCCTAATGACAGCATATTGAACCACATCAGGATACGCTCCTGCTCTACCCTGCGCCGTATGGCGCCCTCACCCAGCTGTTCGCTGGCACGATGCCCGAGGCGCTCAATTACAATGGCGAAGTACGTCGAGACTTCTTACCTCTGCAATCGCATTCTGACTGTGCTCGATGACATTCCTTAGTTCCTGATTCCATGGGCGCGCTTGGGCAAGTGTCGCCCGGAAGCCTACGATGACGCTGTTGGCGAGCAGCTCTGGAAGTGGCTGGAGGATGAGGTGAATGCCTTCGAGTCCCGACAATAGACGTCGTGTGTACACCATGTTAGCCGGACGAGTTAATGAAGGACTCTCCTATGCTATGTCTGTATTGGTTCTCCCTGCTTCTTGGCGCAAAGCTTGCTTCTGAAGTCTTAAAGGCAATGCCGAAATCGGCACCGTTCGCTCTACAAAAGTGTAGAACCACTAGCTGGAATAATGGCAAGCTGGCTCTATCCTGAGGCTCGAGCACTGCGAAGGGTCGGATGGGTTGACTAGTGGGCGCGCCGAGAGGTGGTCAGACCGTAGAGCCATGAAATAGTGAGCATGACATGGTATCGCTCGATATGGCAAAGTGATCCTAGCTGCCGGCGGCATGGCGCTTTGGCAACGGGACGCAGCCGCTACTCACACGATTTCTGTCTCGTCCTTCCACCACCGCTCACAGGACTTGGGTTCTGACGCCCGTCAGGCATCTGTTCATCAATTCTTGCTCTGCTCGGTCGTCATCTGCGTGGGTCGAAGGGCCACTGCGGCAACGCGCAGCTCAAACCTCTGGACTAGAACGTGTCCACTCAGCCCCGCAGATCATATGCGGAAGTTAGGTACGAGCTCAACAGTTGGTGCTACATACCCGTTACACATCAGCCTCCTTGAACCATTTAGTGCAAGTCTGGCACAAACATGCACCACCAGGCTCTCACGGCTGACAGATTGCTGTTCGTCGTTGCACAGCAATACATCAAACGGCAGCGTACATTCTCAGTCTTCGCATTATCGCCCCTGCGATAGAGACCCTGCATGGACGGTTCAGTTCAAGCGCATACAGTGCGGCGTTTCCGGGCGTGTCCGGCTCCTATTCTGTATGTATCTCCGACCAGATATCGGCGTAGCGCTCAGCAAGAACATGGCTTGGTTCTCGTGGATCTGTCCTGCCGGCAGGCTTGCGTCTCCCTTCTCCCTTCTTGCCGTGGGCGTTGCCGTCTAAAGCTGCCGTTAGGCAGAGAGGTCTTGCTTGCTTGCTAGGTCTGGCAGTGCATAATGGACCCACGCAGCACTGCGACGAAGCTAGCCGGCAGAGTCGTGGCTACACATATATACCTGCTGCGTCGAATGCCGGGATCGTCAACTGAGCTTCCCAATCCTCTGTGACACCTCTTGATACTATTACTTCTGCCCGCCCATCGTCAACATGAAGAAAGACTCCGGCGGCTGGCCAGTTTTTGCCCAGAGCTTCCCTTCAAAGCCCAAGTTTCACCCTGACCAAATTCCCGACCATTCTGGGCGGGTTGTCCTCGTGACAGGTACGTTCACCCACAAGGCTATCAGGATATTGCTTTGATATTGTACTTGGCGCAGGCGGGAACACAGGTATTGGATATGAGACCTGTAGGGTAAGTGCGGAGCCACCCATACTCCCTATCACGGTGGTCATTCTCATCTCAACATTATACAGGAGATGCTTAAGCACAATGCCAAAGTATATCTTGCCGCTCGTAGCCCAGAAAAGGCTGCTGCAGCCATCGCCTCCCTAAAGGAGGAAACGGGCAAGGAGGCCATCTTCCTCAAGCTCGATCTCGGAAGTCTGGCTTCGGTGAAGGCGGCTGCCCAGGAGTTCCTCAGCAAGGAATCGGAGCTTCACGTCCTGTTCAACAATGCGTGCGCACATAACCTCTTGTATAGCTTGCGATAGCTAGCTTCACACGGTCCTTGCCGCCAGCGGCGTCATGAGACCTCCCATCGAATGGTTGACTACAGACGGATACGACCTACAATTTGGAACGAACGTCCTCGGGCACTTCTACTTCACCGAGTTGCTCATGACAGCACTTCTTGTCGCTGTGAAAACGTCACCGGATGGCCACGCGCGCGTCGTCACGACGTCCTCAAGCGGTGCATACCTGAACACCCTTCACTTCGAGACGTTCAAGGATGGCCCCGAGAGAAGAAAGATGGGCAGCAATGGATTGTACAACCAGAGCAAACATGTACGTTCTCTCCTTCTACTCCGAAGATTCACATAAGACTCATGAGTGCCGATCCACCTCAGGGTAACATTGTGATCGCACGAGAGATAGCAAAGCGCTACGGAGATCAAGGTATAATATCCATTTCCGTGAACCCGGGTGAGCATTGCCTGTATCTGTACAGCTCCGAGTACTCATGCGAGAACTGCAGGTAACATCCAGACCGACCTCCAACGTCATTTCCCGACAGTCGCGCGTGTGATCTTGGTATGCTTCTGTCTGCTCCCGCTTGCATTCAACTCATCATCCTCAAATCACCTCCTAGAATGCTGTGCTACTGAAGCCGGTCCAATACGGTGCCCTGACCCAGCTCTTCGCAGGAACAATGCCTGAGGCACTCAAATACAATGGCGAGGTACGCCTCATTCACGCTTCTTCGCGGTCTAGTTACTTACTATCCGTCCCGCAGTTCTTGATTCCATGGGCCCGACTTGGAAAGGCTGACCCGGAGTGCTATAACGACGAGGTCGGTGAGCGGCTGTGGAGCTGGCTTCAAGGCGAGGTGCAGGCGTTTGAAGCGCGTCGGGCGTAGCGTGCGTCACCCACTATGATGCTAATGTACCCAATGCCGATTCTCATATCGTACCACCTTGCAAAAGAGCTCCTATAGCATGGGACTCTCTATCGTGGTCCATGAACGCTGCATAGCTTATGGGCTCTCTTTGACTGATTTTGATGTCGCATACCTGGAATTACGTCCTCTAGATGTCCGGACTATCGAAGCCTGTGTCGGTAGGCTCCAGTCTGAGAGGGTCCTCCAGTGAATTCCCTCAGCGCGTATCTCAGGCCAGGCATCTTTCCTCATTTCTCTTTGCGCGGACCAAATTTGAGGTAACTACTCCGCGCGACTGCTTTGAGCGTAAGAGCGTGAGACCTTTGATCACCGACCATGGCATATCAATCTCCATATTATGTGGTTCCATCCATGGCTAGGAGCCGCGGTCTCCTGCACGTCCGCACTCGCAGTCAAGAAATGCCCTGTACTTAACTACAAGGTTGCGGTACTTCCAGTGTGTTGAGGTCTACCGCTGTGACGCGACAGGTCCTCCGGCGGAGGTGCAACTCGCAGGCCAGAACAGGGCGATGGTATCCTCAATAACTAAGTACCACAGGAGCTTTACGGCGATTTCCGTACTTGAAGCCGTGCATATGGAGCCGAACATCAGGGTCTCCGCATTGTTTGGCCCCAGCCTGGACTGTGCGGTGACACGTCGCGGTACTCCCTTAGTTAGGGACATGGAGGGATGATCATCCGGGACGTCGGATGGACGCCATGGCTGTCGGACGCAAACGACACTGGGGCCTACCTCAGCTGCAGCCGTGGCCAAGACGAATATGCAGCACTGCCATATTCAGGAAACCGATACTCATACACAGGAAGCAGGGACCCGTCCCCTCCCCCATCTCGTGCGCGCAAACGGATAAACACGTACGCAACTCAGCACGCTCTGCCCGCGGCTCAGTCGTAACACCTCTCGAAGTCCCCGTCCCCGCTCCTCCGCGCATACCCCTGGCTCTCCACGAAGGCCTCGAGGGCGCAGATCCCGCCCTTCCCCGCCCCGCAGAACTCGAGCGGCTGCAGCTCGTCGTTCACGAAGACGCGCACGTACTCGCCCGCCGCCCCGTCCCGCACGCACGCGAGCCGCTCCGTGACCATCCGCGCGGAGATCGGCACGAGCCGCGACGCGACCCACTTCTGCCTCATCTCGTCCTCGTGATGTTTGTGGTGCTTGCGTCC